>NW_022045114.1:0-181631 GCF_900880675.1 Sparus aurata | reverse complement strand
AGAACACACACAAACCTCCTGTTGGATTTATCACTTCATCTTTATTTTATTGGATGTTGTTGCTGTTTCCTGTGGGCGACCTTACGCTTGCTGTTTGATCCAATGTCAACTTGTGACCAGGTTTCTATATTATAGGACTTTTGGATTTGGACGTCAGAACTTTTGAGGTCCGATTCCTGTTTGAAGCTTGGAGGGCTTTACTGAATCTCAGCTGCACAGTCTGCTTTTTGTTCTTGCTGTGTTTCTGCTGCTTTGTTTTACTGTGCAAAGAAACAAATACAATTTATACGTAAAAATCAATCAGAAAACATTGGACGTTGGTTCCCGACCTCTGCCACAAAACCAAGTGACAGAGACTCCCAGACTGTTTCCCTCCAGAACCTCACAAGTGTCACTGAACCTGTTTGTGATAGAAACAGCTTCATGGTTTCATGTGTTGACATGTTCATGTTAAAGCGAAACTCTTGCCAAAAAGCAACCAAGGCTTTATTTGGTCGACACAACATGAAACTTTGCTCGTAGCATCACCAGGGTCTCTACACATGAACACGAGCATTGAGAACATTGTTTGTGTACACAGAGTTTATGAAAAAGAAGGTTTTTGAACTACTCACGTTAGCTGCTCCAGCTCCTGCACGTTGCCGTCATGGCAGGCAAAAAGTGTCGATCCCCGAGTGCGACCTGACAGGCAGGAGAGTAATGGTGACGGCAACGTGCAGGAGCTGAAGCAGCTAACGTGAGTAGTGATGCTACAAGCAAATTTTCATGTTGTGTCGAGCCTTCTTAGTGTTCTAAAAATACCGATTTTGATGCTAGCATATCCTGCCCCATGCACTCCCGTTCAAACTGAACGTGCCCAAAACCGAAACTACGGTAAATCTTAAAAGTGCCTCTTTCGTCATAATTATGCTTTTACACGAAGGTTTGACTCATATTCAATCCCAAATAAAGCCTCGGTTGCTTTTTGGCGAGAGTTTCGCTTTAATGAGAGTTGCAGAGGAGAAAAGTGTACGAGCCAAGTCATCAAAAGCGTGGCAGCACTTTATATTAAAGTCTTCAGAGAAAACAGCTACAAGATGTGCAGAGCTGATCTCACATGGCCCTTTAGTCACTTATTGTTCAGAGTTTTAATGAGCAGCAGGATTTGTTTGTTGGACAGGCTGACTGACAAAAGTTTGGACAGGATGAACTTTTGGACCTGATCCACTTCATCCATTAGTAAACCTGTTGTTCCTGAAACACAAGATTAGGGCCCGGCTACATTACAGGTTTCAATTTAACAACCAACGTTTAAGACAGAAACAGCTTCCGTCTGTGCTCTCAGGTCTGTGATGGATCAGTGTCGCCCCCTAATTAGCTGAAGTACGCTCAGAGACACTGGAGGACATCAGAGGAGGTTTTAGAATATTTCATGTCGTAGTCAGAGATCATCTGAAGTCAAGTCTTTATTTCTTCACATAGAAACTTGAATCTGTTCTGTTAAAATATATATTACATGTCCTTTTTATTCTCAGTGCATGGCTCAGGCTGTATTCACAATGTACATTTATCTTTTTATTTCATTTTCTAAATTCAAATCCAAATTCAAAATGTCTTTATTGGCACGATGTGACACAAACATGTCGCCAAAGCAAGAAAAGAAGAAGAATTTTGCAGTGTAAAGACTAGTACAGCAGATCAAAGCACAACATAGACGTGTAACCAAAGCTGACAATAACCACAACACTAAATAATAAGTGTCATCACATATAAGATGAACAACTGTCAGCTGACTGTCACTCACTGTCCCTCAGTTTGTGGCAGCAGAACATAGACTGCTGCTGGATCACAGCTCTTTGGGTTCTCCCCTAGTAGGACTGTTCATGTTTCTGCATCTACTGGCTCAACAAACCCTTTGTAATCTATTACATGTTTAATATGTAATCTATTACATGTTTAACCTGTAATCTATTATGATATGACATATGATATGATATAATATCGTGTCTGTCACTTCACAAAGAAACAAGTCAACATGATGACTACGTTGTGAGGAAGGACGCCCCATGACACCACAGCCAGCAGCTGTTCGGACTGATGGTATCCTCAGTATGCTGCTAACACACATGAGGCCACTATCAATGGTGGAGGATGAAGGAGTGCTATGTGCACTTTAGAAAACAAACTATATTTTATTTTTGCATTCTTCATGTAACAAACAGTTTAGAGGTGTGAATCTTCACCGGTTCCACAATTCCATTACGAATCAGCTGTCAACGATTCTCGATGCATCTCAGCGTTCATCATCCTCAATGATCTATATCACTGCACAGGGCTGTCAGTCCACAAAATAAAAGCTGCATCTTTTCAATCATCAAACAAAACCTGCATCCATCTGCAGCGTCTTTCACGTTTGATTATGCTCCTTCTCAGCATCTTGACGCATCTTATAATGGAGACATTTCATCACCTCTAATATATTTATGTTGCTTTTAAAATTTGTAAGTTGTTTGAAATTGAACTGAACAAGACTGAAGGGGAAAATGTAAGGGAAATGTTTTATTCTTTTAATAAAATGCTGGACATTTAAAAAACTAAAACTTTGCTTTTGTCTTTAATTAATGGGTTATGAAAATAGTTGTTAGTTGCAGCTCTATAACTTGTGACATCAAACACTACTCTGTGTTGAGTTGGTAGGGAGTGAGTCTCTCTGGTATGTGACAGAGCTACGAGCACGTTGCTGCAGTCACAGTAAAGTGCTGCTGTTATTACTGTAGACCGACATAAAGTGTGTGGATAGACTCAGTTAGTGACTGAAACCATGTGTTGTTTGCTGCCACAGAAGATAAATTAAAAGTCCAGTCATGCAAAGTTGTCGCGCCATCTTCCTGCGTTTAATAATTCCGATAAATCCTTCACAACAAGAGTCCTGCATTATGCAGTTATTTCAAAGCTTTTATTTTGAAGCAGCAAAATCAGGAAACATTGGATTTCCACGAGCAGAAGCTTAACACAACTCCAGAACAGCTAAGAGTGAAACTGATTCAAAGTTTAATGTTTTTTGTCGGTGACAGACGCTCTTTTTCAGGCAGAAATGTGATTTAGAGTCGGAAGGACGAAAGAGACGACAGACGGGAGGACAGATGCTTCTCCACGTATAACTGCAGTATTTATTTCCTCATATAAGCTGCCAAAGACAGTTACAGTTACTACGTTACATTTGTTTGGTCCTGTAATATTCCTTTGTTTGACATTTCCAATTATTTAGTTGAGTGAAGGACCGACATGCGCCGATCAGCGCTGGAGCTAAATTTCACCCCTAACCACCCCCAAAAAATTCTCACAGAGGCGGAGAATTGGCGCAGCAGTGTGAATGGGGCTACTGACTGTCTGTGGCTTTAGCAGGACTCTTCATACCTGAGAGTGTCCAGTCTCCAGCCTGGATCCTCCAGTCGAGCAGACAGCTGCTTCACTCCTGAGTCTCCTGGATGATTGTAGCTCAGGTCCAGCTCTCTCAGATGGGAGGGGTTGGAGTCCAGAGCTGAGGCCAGAGAAGTACAGCCTTCCTCTGTGATCTTACAACCTGACAGCCTGCAGACACACAAAACAACACACATCACAGATCAGCTGAGGGTCATAATGATTAAGTGCACATCTGTGTTTAAGAGTTTAATATTTCTTATATTCATCATCTTAGTTATAATTTACTAATCAGCAATGAACACAGAGTCTAACTGAAGCTGATGGAAATGCCATTAGGTTTGCAAATATTTGGTCACGAACCAACATATTGTACAGATTAAAAAAATGATGATGAAAAGTGAGACGATCACCAAAGTAATTACAGTTCATCCTGAGGGGAGCATGAATGTCAAAACCCACATGACAACCCATCCAATGGTTGCTGAGATATGCAAGTCAGGATTAGTGCAGAATAGACTGACTGACCCACATTTTAAATATATATATAGATCAGCGGTGTCATTGGTTTTGTATTATTACTTTGATGAGTGAAGGATCTGAAAAGTTGTCAGACTGTAAACACTATCAGAACATCACACTCCTGTCCACACAGATGTCGTCTCACCTCTGTTGTGGCTCTGTTCGAGGATCAGAGGCAGAATGAAACCGTCCCCCCATTCCACCTTTGTAACTTTCACATCTACAGTGAGGTGGAATAGGGACGCAAGATTCCTGCCTTGAAGAGGCAGTGTAGTGGGGCTTCTGTCCGGTTCTGCTCGAGGTTTCTACCTGTTAAAAGGCTTTTTTTTCTGACCTCTGTGTCAAGTGCTTGCCCATGGAGGAAATGTTGGGTCTTTTAAATAAATTGAATTATATTAGGAGTGTGATCAAGACCTGCTCCAATTGTAAAGTTACATAAAATAATGAAATAAAATAATGAATCCTGACCTGAGAGTTTCAAGGACACAGTGTGGACTCTTCAGTTCAGCAGAAAGTAGCTTCACTCCTGAATCCTGCAGGTTGTTGTTACTCAGGTCCAGCTCTCTCAGACTAGAGGACTGGGAGCTGAGAACTGAGGACAGAGCTTCACAGCTTCTCTCTGAGAAGTTACAGTCACTCAGTCTGAAGTGTGAACAGTAAAAAAAAGACATTTAATTTTTTATAATAACATTGTAGCACATGTGAACTTGCTTTCTGTTTGACTCTAAAATGTCAGAGATATGAAAAATCACCAAGACTAAATCTGGACTAAACAGACATGAAACAATAATAAGCAGCATACTTTCAAAACACAAGAGTTCTGACATGAGAGAGAGAATTGAATTCAAACATTAAAGGAATACAAAAATAGTTTGAAACAAACTATGGACTATCTGACCTGAGAGTTTCAAGTCCACATTGTGGACTCTCCAGTCCAACAGAAAGTAGCTTCACTCCTGAATCCTGCAGGTTGTTGTTACTCAGGTCCAGTTCTCTCAGACTAGAGGACTGGGAGCTGAGAACTGAGGACAGAGCTTCACAGCTTCTCTCTGATACGTCACAGACACTCAGCCTGAAGTGTGAACAGTAAAAAAAAAGACATTTACATTATTTATAATAACATTGTAGCACATGTGAACTTGCTTTCTGTTTTACTCTAAAATGTCAGAGATATGAAAAATCACCAAGACTAAATCTGGACTAAAACAGACATGAAACAATAATAAGCAGCATACTTTCAAAACACAGAGTTCTGACATGAGAGAGAGAATTGGAATTCAAACATTAAAGAAATACCAAAAATAGTTTGAAACAAACTATGGACTATCTGACCTGAGAGTTTCAAGTCCACATTGTGGACTCTCCAGTCCAACGAAAGTAGCTTCACTCCTGAATCCTGCAGGTTGTGTTTGCTTGCTCAGGTCCAGCTCTCTCAGACTAGAGGACTGGGAGCTTGAGACTGAGGACAGAGCTTCACAGCTTTCTCGCTGAGAGGTTACAGGCCACTCAGTCTGGATAAAGAATAATGAAGTAAATTATTTCTATTTAGGTCAACAACAGCACAATAACCTGCATTCTGAAAAAACTTCTCCACACTTACAGAGCTTGTTGGAGGCTTTGACCACTGGCAGCAGCCTCAGAAGAGCCTCCTCTGAAGCAGAGTATTCTTCAGGTCAAACACATCCAGATCTTTTTCTGATGACAGTAAGATGAGACCAGAGCTGACCAATGAGCAGGAGTCAGTTTATCTGTGGAGAGGACGTCCTGATCTCAGGTGCTGTTGGATCTCCTCCACGAGAGAACGATCGTTCAGTTCATTCAGACAGTGGAACAGATTGATGCTTCTCTCTGGAGACAGATTCTCACTGATCTTCTTCTTCATGTACTCAGCTGTTCTCTGATTGGTCTCTGAGCAACTTCGTATCTGTGTCAAGAGACCTCGTAGGAGATTCTGATTGGTCTGCAGTGAAAGACCTAGGAAAAAGCGGAGGAACAAGTCCAGGTGTCCATTTGGACTCTGTAAGGCCTCGTCTACAAAACTCTGGAGGTACTGTGTCAATGCAACTTCGTTTTTTCTTGCTTCAGACTCCTGGGAGTTGATGAGATGTGTTGGGTCAGGTTTGTATCTAAATAGTTTAGACCACCAGGATGTTGACTGCTTTTCTTCTACTGCAGATTGACTCTAGAGTTCATGAATGTCAGATTGGACATGAAGAGCAGCCAGAAACTCCTGAACACTCAGATGGACGAAGCAGAACACCTTGTCCTGGTACAGTCCACTCTCCTCTTTAAAGATCTGTGTGAACACTCCTGAGTACACTGAGGCTGCTCTGATATTGATGCCACACTCTGTCAGGTCTGATTCATAGAAGATCAGATTTCCTTTCTGCAGCTGATCAAAAGCCAGTTTTCCCAGAGACTCAATCATCTTCCTGCTCTCTGGAGTCCAGTGTGGATCTGACTCAGCTCCTCCATCATACTTGACCTTCTTCACTTTGGCCTGAACCACCAGGAAGTGGATGTACATCTCAGTCAGGGTCTTGGGCAGCTCTCCTCCCTCTCTGGTCTTCAACACATCCTCCAGAACTGTAGCAGTGATCCAGCAGAAGACTGGGATGTGGCACATGATGTGGAGGCTTCGTGATGTCTTGATGTGGAAGATGATTCTGCTGGTCTGCTCCTCGTCTCTGAATCTCTTCCTGAAGTACTCCTCCTTCTGTGGGTCAGTGAACCCTCTGACCTCTGTCACCATGTCAACACACTCAGGAGGGATCTGATTGGCTGCTGCAGGTCGTGTGGTTATCCAGAGGCGAGCAGAGGGAAGCAGTTCCCCCTGATGAGGTTTGTCAGCGCACATCCACTGAGGTGGACTCTCTAACATCAGTCAGGATGTCAGTGTTGTGGAAGTCCAAAGGAGGTCGACCACTCATCCAGACCGTCAAAGATGAACAGAACCTGGAACTCCCCAAAGCTGCAGATTTCTTTGGTTTTCAGTGAAGAAGTGATGAACAAGTTCCCCCAAGCTGAACTTTTTCTCTTTCAGCACATCAGCTCTCTGAAAGTGAACGGAAATGTGAACTGTAGGTCCTGGTTGTCTTTGTCTTCAGCCCAGTCCAGAGTGAACTTTCTGTGTTAAGACTGTTTTCCCGATGCCAGCCACTCCCTTTGTCATCACTGTTCTGATTGGTTCGTCTCTTCCAGGTAAGGCTTTAAAGATGTCTTCTTGTCTGATTGTTGTTTCTGGTCTGTGTGGTTTCCTGGATGCTGTTTCAATCTGTCTGACCTCATGTTCATCATTGACCTCTGCAGTCCCTCCCTCTGTGATGTAGAGCTCTGTGTAGATCTGATTCAGAAGGGTTGGGTTTCCTGCTTTAGCGATCCCTCAAACACACACTGGAACTTCTTCTGAAGCTTAGATTTAAGTTCACACCGACAAACTGCAGCAAGATGTTCTAAATGAACACACAACAAAAAAGATCATTAAGTTATTTATGAAGAAAATATGTCAATCCCCCCCCAAAGATTGTATATATGAACAGATTCATCATCAGACTTCAGTAATTGTCTCATTGATCCATCATGTTAAATCTTTAGAGAAATCCTCTTACTGCTCTGCAGACGGTCAGCCAGCTCCTCCTGCTTCATTCTCCTCAGGAAGTGAAGTGTGATCTTCAGAAATGCCTCTCTGCTGCTCCTCCTCTGTTCTTCATCCTCACCGTCCAACACCTCCTCATCATCACTTTGACTGTGTAAGTATTCAGAGTGATCTGAACTCAGAATCTTCTGGACCTTCTTCAGCTCGTTCTTCACAAAAGTCACAATGTTCTCCTCCAGCAGCTGAAACTGAATATTATGTGAATGACAACATTTAACATCAGATCCATGTTGGACAGATTCACCACTGGTCTGTAAAGTGCAGCATGGAGATTATTGTGAACAGACTGGATGTAAAAGTAGTTGTTGTTCATGTACAGACCATAAATATGGAGTCCAGGTGTGTCTGATGCTGCTGGACAGACCGACCTCTGGGAACCTCTGAGCTCTCCTGGTCGACTCTGTGGAGGAATCATGAAGAATCAGTCACATTGTGTCCGCAAATCTTTGAATCAGATACCAAAAAACTAAATTACTGGTTTGCTTTTCATACAAACTCTATCCTGAAATTTATTTTGTCTGCTTTGTGTTACCTGAAAGTCATTTATTGAATATTTTGTGGGTTGATTTTACGTGATTAACAACACAACGGCATAAATACAAAGCAACTAGTAAATTCATCATTTGTAAATATAAGCTATATTCATGTCAACATGACTTGTGGGAAGAAAAAATATTTAAAGTCTGAGTTTTAAAATGCTCCATGTGATTTTAGACATATTTGTAAAACTTTATTATTTTTTGCGTATTTAATAAATATTGTAAAACAGTAAAATGTTCTGCCTTCAGTTATATCTTTGTCTCAAGTGTTTAAACTATATTTAAGAGATCAGAAATAGTTATTTGTTTTCTATATTTTATATCTAATCAGCGGATATATCAGTTATCAGAGTTTTTTACTCCTTAATATGGGTTTTCGGTACCGGCCCCACAAAGTCCAGATGGGTCGGGCCCTTGTAACATCAGCATATAACACACAGCCCTTCCTCTCCTCAGCAGCAGGCTCAGATTTCAGCAGGAGGTGAGTCACTGCTGTTTGTCCACAGGAGGAACACTGTCCTGTCAGAGTTGTTAGGGACGGACATGAAGAAATGTGAACCTGTCCTTTAATACTAATCCTGCTCTGACCTCCATCATCACTCTGAGAACATGAAGACCATCAGGACAACTGGTCAGACTGGATTTAATGAGGACAAACATCAACAGAGAGCAACAGGGCAACAACTTACTGTCTGTCTGAGGAATGTTCTTGTTTGAAATCAATGATCTTATCCATTGATCGGTACAAGCAGGTGTGAAAAGTATATATCAGGTAAATGTAACAGCTCACCTCTTTACGCAGGAGGTTCTTGTCCTTTAAAATGAATGAAACGATCTTTTGACTGGTCACTTCTTGAAGGACACACAGCTGGGCTCAGGTCCAGGTCTAGGTCCAGGTCGAGGTCCAGGTCCAGTAGAGGCTGGTCTCCTGTTGGACAGAGAAGAATACCACCAGAGATGTTAATTCACTTTCTAGTCTTCAAACACAGAAGCTTCTGTCCATAAATAGTGGAAAACATCAGGAATAAACCTTCAGAGAATATTGGACCAAACTAATTCAATAAAGTGAAATGAAGAGTTGAAGACTGGTTCTATTGAGCAGCTTTCTAAAGTGAGAAGATAAATTTAAGTGAAGAAGAACGAAGCTGAAAATAAACATCAGGTTTCAAAAAACATCTTTCTCCACAGTTAAACATGAATCAGTCACATATTAAATGTTATTAACAGCTCACCTCTTTACAGCAGGAGCTGGTTGTCCTTTAAAATGAATGAAACGACCTTTGACCGGTCACTCTTGAAGACACACAGCTGGGCTCAGGTCCAGGTCCAGGTCCAGGTTCAGGTCCAGGTCCAGGTCCAGGTCCAGTGGTTTTAGAGGGAGGGCCTCCCTCCTCTCTGTCCTCACACTGATTCATGCTGCTCAACTCACACACACTTTCATCTGGAGAGGAAACACAAATCATTTGTCTGCACATCAACTGAAATCAGCCTTTCCATCACGTCTCCTGTCAGAACATCAGCTGCTCCTCCTCTGATTGGCTGCTTCATATCAGTGTCACATCAATGCTGCACTTCTAAATATTCATTTCAGCTCATCGGTTAAATACAAACATTATTTCATGTCCAGATTGTTGCTGTTTCTAGTGTTGCTAAGCTAACGACAGCTTGTGTTAACGAGTCAAACATTTTAAATGTGTAACATTACCTTCAGCTGGAGGTTCACAAGGACACGACTGTCTGCACCAAAACCATCACAGTGAATGAGACTTTGGACCGGCGCCGCCCGAAGATGCTGTTAGAGTTACACATTAATCACATCATATGAATCATATGAGTGAAATCTGATGACTTGTGTGTTTAATGAGAGTGTAAAGGTCAAAAACATGTTCAGTTGTTGTTACTTTGGTTCAACAAAGCAGCTTTAGTGACTTTTACAGACCAACATCACTTTAACTGACTGTTAGTTTCTATGAGGTCACTACACAACAACTCACACACAACTCACAAGTTGTCATGAAGAAACATTCAGGTAACAACTTGTGTTATAAAATCCTTCAGCTGTGCTGCAGATACTTTGTGAGTTTTTAACTAGAATCTCATAAAACACACAGTAAAGTTACATGTTAGTGTTTGTGACTGTGATTCAGTTCAGGTCCAGTTTGAATGAAGTGTGTCTGACGACGAGTTAACAAGCAGATTAAACTGATCTCAGTTCAGTCAGAGAGAGAAACTTGAGTTCAGATGGTTGGATTTTTCTGTTTATAATGAAAACAGGAGCCAAAATATTTCCTTTCTTGACATTTAGTGAGTTTATGTTGTTGACTTATTAGACTCAGTAGTGAACTGGCTGCTTTTACATCTCCAGCTGAAGCTACAGGCTGTCAGACTGTAACCTCTGAGCTACAGAGTGCTGTTAGGAGACAGGACGGACACGCAGAGACGTCTTTGACAGGACGTCAACACTGTTGTTCTTCACTCTGCTCAGAATGTTAGCTGTTAACTGAATGTTAGCTGGTTAGCTGAATGTTAGCTGGTTAGCTGAATGTTCGCTGGTTAGCTGAATGTTAGCACGTTAGCTGAATGTTCGCTGGTTAGCTGAATGTTCGCTGGTTAGCTGAATGGTATTGTAAAGTTAAATCATATATTACCTTTAAAGGACTGAAAGCAGCTGGTGAGAGCAAACACAGTCCGTCCTCAGCTGCTGACGGTCTCTCAGGTGTGCTTCATCACAGGAGGAGGAGCCCAGGTGAGCTCTCACACTCTGTGTACACGCCCTGATGCCTGCTGGGTCCTAGTGCTCAACCCAGTGCTGCCTTCCCCTCCACATCAATAACAGTCCTGAATGTTGTGAAACACATCAGACCTCAGATCAGACTGAACTCACCTTCTTATCACAGTGTCATCATTCAAAGCACCAGGACGAACCACAGCTTCTCTCTGCCCGCTCACACAGGCAGCCATCTTGGCTCAAAGACCAGGCAGTTTCCCAGCTGATGTTTGTGTGTGAAAGCAGTTCAGGCCTTAAAGTAACTTCATGTCACTGCTTTACCTTCAGATAACAGCTTCAAAACCACTGTGATGCTACACTGACTTATAACAGGGTGAACCCTCTGGGATTGTAAACAGTCTGTGTTTTGTTTCTATTACAAAATGAATCAAGAATATTGAGACTTTATTTTTTTCCTGATTTTAAACAGCGACCTGCCTTCTTCTGTCTGGTTTCAGGACAAAACCTCATTCAGAGGAGATTTTTGAAAAAAATGTTGATTTTACACTAAACTGGTCAGAATCTCACAGCTTCTACGTGTTTTCATTTGTTTTCAGAAAATGTTTGTGTTGCTCAATAACAGGTATAAATGAGTCCATTCAATGTGTTTCTGATTTATAGAACTACAGTGTCAACATGTGAAGTTACTGAGAAACACTTCTAATCCTTTAATGACTGTTTTGATTCATCATTTGGGAAACTGCCGCTGACTGATCTGGAATACTAGCAGGATCTTGCATCGCTGCACTGAGGAGAAGTTCTCTGAGTTTTGGCGACCTGGTCAGTCACATTTTTGAAATCCACAAATCCCCCCTTAGGTCTCAGGATGTTGCTTCACATGTGATCCTGAGAGCACAAATCTACTTGTATAATCCAGAGTTTTAAGGAGTTCATCTGTCAGTTCATTAATATTGGTAACATCTGGGCAGTTCAGTAACCAGCTGGGCATCGGCTTAGTCTCCATCTTGGCTCAGCAAGAATCATGAACAGAACATCAAGATCAGAAGTTACACAAAGAAAAGGAAAACCCAGATAAACACTATAGTTATGACACTGAATTCACTAAATACCCGTTTCTCAGTTAATCTCTGGGTTAGTGAGAACAGGAAAGTTAGTGATGTCAGTTTGTTAGGGTGAGATGCAGAGAGTGGCACCTACAATGATAGAGTCATTTCTGGAGTGTCCGAGAGTGTTTGTGTTCACTCCTTGGATTACAATGCTCATTAAGTGGTAGTCAGACTTATTTTGGCAGATTTAAAATTTGGTTCTTCAGGCAGGTTTTGCTGCTGAAGGGCGTCACAAATGTGTCAGGGGCAGGACAGCTGTTATCACTGTCATGGAGGTGCAGAGAGGAGGCGGGGCACTCCTGGACTGATCTGGTCTCCCTTTCAGAGGGATGGGCACTGATGAAGGTGTCATGCATCAGAGACTGGGAACAGTGGCTAGAATATCTTCTGGGGGAAAAACTACCTGTGACCTCACTGTGTGTTTCAGAAAGATGGAAGTCATGTAACTTATCTCTGTGTCTGGATGAAGGTTGAGGAGCTGACTTCATTCCCAAGGACTAAGGAGGTCAGTCAGGAAGTGTTCACATGGTCTGAGTGGAGAGGGAGTTAACCTTCCATCAAGGGAGGAGTGTGAACCAGAGGAACCAGAATCACATCGGCTCAACGACTGTGGTGGGGAAAGACGTTCTGACCCAAAGCCTTAACAACTCCTTTATGTGTGTATTAGAGTCCATTTTGAAATCCACAATGAACGACTTCATCTGCTGGTCCCAACACTGCTCTGAATCTTTGAATCTGCTCTTCATTTCTGTGATGTGATGTCGTCGTCTTATCGTCCTTTATTGATCTCATTCTTTTATTCATCTCTTTATTTGCATCACCTTTTTCTGTTCAGTGTTTATTCTGTAATGTTCTTGATTCTGCTTGATTGTCAGAGCACTTTGTAAACTCTGTGTTTAAAGCTGCTGTAGAAATAAAGTTTATTGTAGTAAAAATCATATATTTGTGTGAAGCCTCAGCTTTAAGTATTTCTTTTAAGTATTCTGGAGAACTTCGGCACCTTTTCAGGCTATGAATTAAATTTGTGGAAAAGTGAGTGTTTTCCCATTAATACTGCAGCACGTCATCTTCAACAGTCAGATTCACCTTTTCAATTTAGTCCATCAGGGTTTAAATACTGAGGTATTAACGTGACTCGTTCTTTATCGAGCCTTGCATCTGCTAATTTCACTCCCCTTATCTCAAAGATTACATCTGATATTCAAAGATGGGGTAACCTCCCCCTTTCATTAACTGGCAAGATCAATGTTGTTAAAATGAATATTTTACCAACATTTCTATTTTTATTCCTGTCAGTTCCTCTTTTTCTGCCAAAATATTTCTTTGATTCACTGGATAAGATCATTTGTTCTTTTATTTGTGGTGGGAAATCACCGAGGGTTCGTTAAACTTTACTGCAGAGATGCAGACTTAGTGGAGGACTTGCATTACCTCATTTTCTAACTTACTATTGGGCTGCTCACATCCATAAACTTTGCAACTGGTTCAAATCTCTTGAATCCTCTTGGTGTAAACTGGAGCTATCATCCTGTAGGGGATCTTCTATGCCTGCTCTACTTTATTCCTCTTTACCTACAAAACCCTCTATATACTGATAATCAAGTGGTTCTTAACACACTCAAGATCTGGTATCAATTTAGACGGCAGTTTAAATTTGTAGCTGCATCTTCCTTGGGTCCTTTAAATAACAAC
The DNA here is from genome assembly GCF_900880675.1 of Sparus aurata. NCBI lineage: Eukaryota > Metazoa > Chordata > Actinopteri > Spariformes > Sparidae > Sparus > Sparus aurata. Next base: position 167,990 of record NW_022045114.1, on the reverse strand, counting down.
CATTTATTTCCTCCATCACTTCCCGACTCGACGTTTTCAGTGTGGTATGACACAATTCAAGCATTTGTATGTAGATGGTGTCTTTGATAGTTTTGCCAATCTGTCATCTCACTACAGCCTCCCTGTTACTCATCTGTTTCACTATTTTCAGTGTTTCTCTAATTTCCCCTCTTTGCCTCCAGAGCAGTGATGGGAAACCACGCTATCATTTGCTCCTCATCACAGAGGAATCATCTCAAAGTTGTATGATATTATCTCGGCTTTTAGCGATCACTCAAATGCTAAACTTAAGTGTACATGGGAAGAGGAACTAGGAATGCAAATACAGGAAGAGTCCTGGGAACAGGCCATAGAGAGGATACGATCTACCACCTCTTGTGCTCGTCTTGGACTTATCCAATTTAAGGTCTTGTACAGGAGCATTTCTCTAAGTCTAGACTGTCTAAACTGTATCTGGAAGTGGAAGATGGCTCTCCTTGTCACCTTAGCCACATGTTTTTTCTTTGTCCTGGTCTGAAAGGTTTCTGGGCGGGTTATTTTACTATCATGTCCACTGTTCTTGGGGTAAATCTCCAACCTTGTCCTCTGATTGCTATATTTGGATTCCTGACCCCTCACTTGCACTTAACTCTACACAAAAGGACATTATAGCTTTTACATCCTTACTAGCAAGACGTTTCTTGTTGTTGATTGGAAGTCTGTTAAATATCCTTCTATCTCCCGGTGGCTCAAAGATACCATGTTTTTTTAAAACTTGAGAAAATTAAATACACGTTGAGAGGATGAAGTCAAATTTTTCTACAAATTGCAACCCTTTATTTCCTATTTCACTCATTTAGAGGTACTACCTGATTGAATGTGTGTCTGTTACTGTTGTACCTTTTGTATTGCATAAATAACCAGTAATATGTGTGTTGGTCATGATGAGCTGAGTGGAGGAGTGGGTGGGGGGTTGTTCATTGTTTATTACACTGTACTATGTAATTTGATTTAATTATTTTCTTCTACATTCTTATCAGAGTGTTTTTGTTTTGCTTTGTTTTGTTTTTTGGTCATTTTTACAGCTGTTGTGTATCCAGTGAGCTCATATCACACTGTTCAGTCTGTATATATCTCAGTCTGTTACATTTCACTGCACACATTTCACTGTTTGTCGTCCTGGAATCAAATGAGGGAAATGTTCAGTGGTGTTCTGAGGCGGCACAATCACTGACATCTTTTAAATCAGCAGGAAGTCTTTTATTAATGCTGCCACCACGCTGTTTTATTTCAACTGCAGTTATTTACTGCAGCAAAGGATTGTGGGTATTTCTACGACTGTTTATTCTTAACAAACAGATGTGGGCCTGAATAAGTTTGTCCCTTTTTCATTCTTGTGGACATCAGGTTTAAAATCAGCTGAACTACCCAGGGATTGAACCCACAACCTCCAGACTTCACAGCATCACTTCACCATCCTGAGCTGATGAATCAGTCTGAAATGAATCACTTTCTTTGAGCATTTCACTTCTTTTGACCACAAAATAATTGTGTGAAAACCTCGAGGATTTGGACTCAGAACTTTAACAGTGGAAGCGACGTCATCAGATACTCGTCCTTCCTTTCTTACTGGTTCTGACTCCAGGCTTGAACCCACGACCTCAGAACTTCACAGAACTACTTCAGCTCACTGAGCCGTCGAGTCGGCAGCTTGTTGGTTCTGTGTGGACTATTTGGTCTCCAGCTCTTCGGTCAGTCGCCTGCTGTAGGACTTTAAAACTGGTCTGTAACAAGTGGAGCCACCGGGTCAGACAGAGAAAGACTTTTCTCACAGCTGTTTAGTTTCACGAACGAGATTAAAATCCAACAAACATCCTGAAAATACAGCCGGACTTCAACAGCCACAAAACACTGAGAGAAACACAATGATTGTCATTAAAATGTGTTTTCTTCTCATATAATAATCACACAGAAATTAACAGATGTTGTGCAGTTTATCACGTCACTACGGACATAATTACATGTGTTAACCAACACCATCAAACTTTTAGTTTCATCATTAAAAACACATGAAACAAGTCAGAGTGTTTCAGGTGGAGTGTCGAGTACAGTTGATCAGATTTTACTGTCCATTCACAACTTTGTTCACAATGATTATTTACAATTAAAGCTGCAGACGAGTCAATGTTTTCTGTTTCTTACATTTCACTAATAGTTGTGGATTTTATTGGAACAAGAGCCAGAATTCAAAACAACACATGACAGAAAGTACAAGTCAACGCGATTTACACAATTTAATGGAAGAAGTTTAAAATGTAAATGAAGAATCTTTTCAATCAGTTTGAATCATTTTGTACAAAGTTGACTGATGAATTTATTCCAAGAAGCTGAAAGATTGATGTGACTGTGATCCTGTACAGACTCAACTGTTCAGCACTGACAATGTTTCTGTGACAGGAGGAGACTCTGCACACTAAACACCACACAGACACACTGAGGAGGAACCAGAACTGGACCAGAAGAACCCAAATCCAGGATAAAGAGGTTCATTGAATGTGGTGTTGAAGGTGTGGAGGTGGATCAGTGAGTCAGAGGAGACTCTGTAGAAGGACAGAGTGCCAGCAGGACAGTCCACATACACTGCTACTCTACCAGAGGAGGAGGAGGAGGAGGAGGAGGAGGAGAGGGCTGTTCCTCTGTTATTGTGCCAGACAGAGTAACGACCACCATCAAAGCACTCCAGACTCCAGGACTGATCATTCCATCCAAACCAACAGTCTTCACTGTCTCCTTTCCTTCTGATTCTTCTGTAACTCACTGATATAGAAACTCTTCCTCTCCACTCGACCTCCCAGTAAAAGTGACCAGTCAGACCAGTTCTACACAGCAGTTGAGGATACTCAAACCTCTCTGGATGATCAGGATATGACTGAACCACCTTCACATGTGTCATCTTCCTGTTGTTGTCAGACAGTTTGATGTATCTGCTGACTGTGTTTGTGTCGACTGTGAGCTCACAGGAATCTGACGGAGAGAAAAAGACACAACACAGCTGCAGTTATTAATGTGTCATCAGTGTGATGATGACATCACAGATGTGAATGAGTGATGTCACAGTGTTTTCATGAATGAAAGTAAAAAGACACTCACACTTCCTCAGACCTGGTGTCAACCATCGGACTCCAGCAGGCTCCACCCTGAAAGGAGGAGGGGGGTCAGAGCAGCACATCCTCTTTCAGCATGCAAACATGGACATGACATGACTCTCATACACAGAAACACAATCTGTCCATCAGGCTGCTTCTCCCTGTTCTCCCTGAACCTCTTCACCTCTGCCACTCTCCTCACACACTGAGAGTGAGCCACAGGATGTTGGTGTGTGTGAAAGAGGACCACAACATCTGAGAACACACACAAACCTCCTGTTGGATTTATCACTTCATCTTTATTTTATTGGATGTTGTTGCTGTTTCCTGTGGGCGACCTTACGCTTGCTGTTTTTGTTTTCCAATGTCAACTTGTGCTTATGTTTTTATATTATAGGACTTTTGGATTTGGACGTCAGAACTTTTGAGGTCCGATTCCTGTTTGAAGCTTGGAGGGCTTTCCTGAATCTCAGCTGCACAGTCTGCTTTTTGTTCTTGCTGTGTTTCTGCTGCTTTGTTTTACTGAGCAAAGAAACAAATACAATTTATTACGTAATAAATCAATCAGAAAACATTGGACGTTGGTTCCCGACCTCTGCCACAGAACCAAGTGACAGAGACTCCCAGACTGTTTCCCTCCAGAACCTCACAAGTGTCACTGAACCTGTTTGTGATAGAAACAGTTTCATGGTTTCATGTGTTGACATGTTCATGTTACTATAGTTTGGTGCTGGATTGATATCTGATGTATATTACAGCAGTAATAGTTACTGTGAGGAGAACTTCATGTCATGTTTGATGCCATTAAAAGCAGAAACAATGACAGAAAATGTCTCTCAGTCTGAAATCTGCTGTGGTGAACATGATGTGTCCAGATGTGACCAGAGGAACATCTGACTATGAAGCCAGGAATCTGTCTTTCTTTCTGTCTGTCTGTGGTTCACATGTCTCCAGACATGTTAGCTAACGTTAGCTAGCTAGCTAAAAGTTCAAATGAAGCAGGACTAGCGTGACTAACGGCAGTTAGCTAACGTTCGCTAACGTTAGCTACGTTAGTGGCCGATAGCGCGCTAGCTATTGATAGCGACCGTTAGCTAGCGCGCTAACGGCCGCTAATGTTAGCTGGCTAGCGAACATCAGTCACATGAGTCCTTCATTCGAACTTCTTGCTAGCCAGCTAACGTTAGCGTTAGCTAACAAGGCAGGACTCAAGTGACTAACAGCTGTTAGCTAGCTAGCTACTTCAGAACCACTCACACATTTTGTGACACTTTGAGACACCAAAAATGAGCGCAGGTGTATTTTGTTTATTTTTGTTTACATGTTATGTGTTTACAACTTGTTTGGAGTCCTGTTGTGGTAAATTCGGTGGGCCATATTTCCCAGAAATTCCATCACTCTTTGCAGCTGTGAAGACCCTCATTTCAGATAAGGTCACAGAGAGCTCAGGCTATGAAGGTGAAAGTGAATATGAGGCCAGTGTTGCTCTACAATCACCACCTCCTTAACCCACATCTCCCAAACCAACATCAGTAAGTACATTTTTGAAATGATCGATTAATTACATAAAACATTCTGTCACTGGTGATTTTCTTTGTTTTTATTCCTGTGTTTCTTTCCTTCTTACAATTAATTAAGTGCAACTAGGGAATGAGACTCCACCGGAGTGTCTGACATTGTTGGGAGACTGTAAAATCACAACCCACAGTGAAAGGAAAGGCCCGCACCCTTCTGCTGGGCCTGTTCAGCACTGATGTCCTACTGAAGTCCAACCTGACGGGAGGGGTCAACAAGGTCGGTCCATCTGCAGAGAGACGCAGCCTCTGGACCCCAAGAAGCTTAAAGCTTTACTCAGTAACACAGTAAAAAAAATGTTTAATGGATTAATATATTTTGCTTAAGTTACTGTAAATGGTAAAGGGTAACAAACACCTTAGGACTGAAATGTACACAACTAATAGCAAAACAGATGGATGAATAAAAAGCTTTAACAACTTTGATATTCTTTTAGATATAAAGCAATTTCTCTATCTAGTTAGAATCCATCAAATATCTTATCAGCATTAAAATGGATCCCCTGTAGTACCTTTGAAATCCCAGCACCAATTCACCTCCCATAGGCAGACGCTTGGCTATAGCAAAGCACAGCTGCTCTCACTGACCACAATGCTTCCTGGAAAACTTAAAGTGGATACAGTAGTATAACCTCCTCGCTCTAAAAGCCCCTTGGAGAACTTTGGTTCCTTGAGAAGCCAGTTCTGATTTCAGACTGAACTATTTACAGGTAACCGACTGAGGAGCGAGGACTCGGCATACAAGAAAAATATTACCAGTATTGGTGTCCACCTCATCTTTACTTTTGCAACAATCAGAGGCTAACATTGTGGATGTCTCTCTTACTTTATTATCTTTTTCAGATGCAGTTGTTCAACAACACCCAGGGAAGAAGATTCCAGACATACGGACGGCCATAAACAAAAGGATCTGTGAGTTAAGACACTAGGAGAAGAAAAAGTCCAAGGACAACTGTGAAGGACCGGCCAAGGCTGGCCAATCAGAGCGGGTCTTGATGTTAGCATGTGTCCATGACACTGCACTAAAGGACTGTTGTCCTGTTTTTTCCACTGATGACTGTTTTATTATTATGGACAGTTGTCCTATTGCAAATGTTATTGGAAGTGTTTTTGTTAATTTATTGTTGTGTTGCCATCGATTGGATCTCATTAAAATATAATATGTTTAAAAAAAATGATTTTATTGCCTGGAACTATGATATGATATTCTGTGTGTTCTCGAGTAAATGTCCTTTCAGCTGCTGCTTTTGAAATAAACTTCATTCAGTTAATGTAAACTATATTGATGTATTATTCAATATATTATTTTCATTTTAAAATATGATAGACATTGTACATGAGATTATTTCACATTTACCATGTATAAAGTATATAATATAATTATGTATATATTTAATGTAAATCAATATATTTTTCAACACATTTAAGACATGTTCCCATATAGATCTGATTATATTATCTTGTACATTGAGGTATATTATCTCATATAATTGTACATATATATTTACATATATTTACGATGTCTCTTCCAATATATAATCTCATATCTAATTTGGGACATATTTCAATATATATAACAATATATTATATAGTATAACTATGTATTTATTCAATATGTGGAAACGGCAATAATTGCAGTATTTTCCCATAAATTGCAATATATGAATTACATATATATAATATATTATTATATAATATGCTATGGTATATTAATATCTAAATTTCACAATATATGAATACACATGAAATATCCTGTCAGATAATATATTGAGAAATATATTTTTGTTGTGTAAGGGACATGATGACTACATTGTGAGGAAGGACGCCCTGTGACACCACAGCCAGCAGCTGTTCTGACTGATGGTATCCTCAGTATGATGCTAACACACATGAGGCCACTATCAATGGTGGAGGATGAAGGAGTGCTATGTGCACTTTAGAAAAAAAACTATATCTAACTTCATGTAACAAACAGTTTGGAGGCGTGAATCTTCAGTGGCCTCAAGATTCCATTACGATTCAGCTGTCGATGATTCTCGATGCATCTCCTTGTTCGTCATCCTCAATAGAGCCCGACCAATTTATCAGCGGGTAGATATTATCGGCCGATATTGGGCATTTTCCAAACTATCGGTTTTGGCATTTATAATGGCAGATAAATTAATATTTGAAAAATAAAATATAAACGGATGAAACACCCTCCAACCATGTAATGAGTGTTAACATCCACCAGAGGGAGCGCTACAACAGGTCGAGTCTTTGCCACCTGATTGACGTACAGGACGGCCAGTCTGAGATCTCTTCTTGTAGGGTCACGCGTCACGGGTCATGGGTCACTATGTATATGCAAATGCGCTAGCTACTGCAAAACACAAGCGAGCTAAGTGTCCTGGTTAGCGGCTTGAACTGATATCAACAAAGGAAGGGATATAAAAAAATGTGCATTTGTCAAACTACCATCGCTATTCCGAAGGAGGAGAATGTTGAGAGGCACTTTCCAACCATTAAAAAGTACGACACTGACTCTCCGCTGATTAGCCATTAGCCTTGTCGATCAGCTGTTAGCATAGCATAGAGTCTACAGACACCAGCGATACAGCCCAGATGTGCATTTTTATTCGGATGATGTTTACAGATATGACTGTAAAAGAGGAGCTGTTAACATTACTGCTCATGAAAGAACACATGTGGGGAGAGGACATTTTTCAGTCATTCAAAAACTTTCAGGAGAAAACCAGCAGCAGCTCCTGGTGTGTAAACTGTGCAGTATTGACGGCTGTTTGTCACCTATGTGCATTACTGCTGTCAATGTTTATGTGCAGCACCAAGGGTTACATTACTCTCTCAATATCAGTTATGCATTGTGTTATATAAAGTATACTCAGTGTATGTATAAATAAAGAGATGTTTAGTATTTTTTATGTAGGTAGATCATTTCGACCTGGTCATTTTGAAAGTAGCTCACAAGTTAAATCAGTGTGTGCACCCTGCTCTACAACGCCACAAACCCTATAATATATTTTGATGGTTCTCTGTTCTGTTGTGACAATAAAACAAACAAGTTTATTTTTAAACTGCATTATCATATTATTTCAGTGAGGACTCATAAGTAACTACAAATAACTAATGTTACAGAAATGTGTTTATGTTTTGTGACGTGTTTCTGGATTTTTTAAAAATATAAATATATATATGTTAGCCGATATATTGGAACACGGATTCTTAAATCACCAAATATTTGTATCGGTATCGGCCTTAAAAATCCTTTATCTGTCGGGCTCTAAACCTCAATGATCTTTTATTCTGAAAGTCCTTCCAATAATCAGACTACAGCAGTCTACAAAATAAAAGCTGCATCTTTTCAATCAAACCTGTATCCATCTGCAGCGTCTTTCACGTTTGTCTGCAATAATCTAGTTTTCACATGGCAGCTTTAAGATACAACACTGGGGCCGAACAATCAACAATCAACATGAGCTGCAGACTCTTGATGATGCTCTGTCTCTGCATCGTGATGCATCTTATAATGGAGAATTTCATCACCTCTAATACATTTATGTTGCTTTTACAATTTGTAAGTTGTTTGAAAGTGAACTGAACAAGACTAAAGAGGAAAATGTAAGAGCAATGTTTTATTCTTTTAATAAAATGCTGGACATGTAAAAAAAAACATCTGCTTTTGTGATTTGATGTGATTAATGGGTTATGAAAATAGTTGTTAGTTGCAGCTCTATAACTTGTGACAACAAACACTACTCTGTGTTGTGTTGGTAGGGAGTGAGTCTCTCTGGTATGTGACAGAGCTACGAGCACGTTGCTGCAGTCACAGTAAAGTGCTGCTGTTATTACTGTAGTCGGACATAAAGTGTGTGGATAGACTCAGTTAGTGACTGAAACCATGTGTTGTTTGCTGCAACAGAAGATAAATTAAAAGTCCATTCATGCAATGTTGTCACGCGATCTTCCTGCATTTAACACTTCCTATAAATCTTTCAAAATGAAGGTCCTGCATTATGTAGTTATTTGAAAGCTTTTATTTTGAAGCAGCAAAATCAGGAAACATTGGATTTCCACCAGCTGCACTTTAACAGACTCCAGAACAGCTGAGAGTGAAACTGAGTCAGCAGCTACGAGCCAGGCTGAAGTAAATTACAACAGCATTAAACCAGAAGTCCACCAACTACTGTAGAGAGCTGCAGCTCTGCACAGGTCACATATCATGTTAATCAATGGAGCAGATGATTGATCACTGAATGTCTTCTTCTGTCATTTGATTTAGCTGGTGGTGCAAAACACTGAAACTTTCCTGCCCCTGCAGGCTGTTATAATGATAACTACCCAAACGCAGCAGCGGTTCATCAATTCTCTGCCGTTGGTCGCTCACACAGAGTGAAGCAGCTCCGCCTTGATTACAAACTGACGTGTAATTCACACAGAAAGCCGACGCTGCGGCTCCTATAGAGGCGTGACCTACACATCATGATGATGACGTCTGTGTGTTTTTAAGGTGTTTCCCCGTTTTCATTCTGTCAATCTAAACCCACGAATAGTTTATAATCATATGGATGCTGTTATAATGTGTAGTGATTTAGAGCGAAAGACGTAACTTTGTCACTTTCAAGGATGTTTGGTGTGTCAGGATCTCAATTAGATAAGTAAATAATTTCCATCAGTAAACTCGACGCTGTCTGACTCACTAACAGAGACGGAGGCTGTTTTCTGGGGGACAATTCACTGAAGTCACGTGGATCTGCTGTATTTTCTTGCTCAGCTTTTGTTTGGTCCTGTAACTTTGGTTTGTGGGACATTTCTCTTTACTGAGTTGAGTGAAGGACCTGTGTTGTTATCAGACTGTCAGACCGACACGCCCTCGATATGCACAGCTGGCTTATTCATTCACACTGGTTCAGTCCATCAATAATGCGCACCTGATACTACCTCCAGAGGCGGATCAGCGTCGGAGCGAAATTTCACCCCTCACCGCCTCCGAAAAATTCACACAGATGCGGAGAACTGGCAGAGTGCAGTGTGAATGTGGCTACTGACTGTCTGTGGCTGCAGCAGGACTCTACATACCTGAGAGTGTCCAGTCTCCAGCCTGGATCCTTCAGTCGAGCAGAAAGCTGCTTCACTCCTGAGTCTCCTGGATGATTGTAGCTTAGGTCCAGCTCTCTCAGATGGGAGGGGTTGGAGTCCAGAGCTGAGGCCAGAGAAGTACATCCTTCCTCTGTGATCAGACAGCCTGACAGCCTGCAGACACACAAAACAACACACATCACACATCAGCTGAGAGTCCTGATGATTCAGTGCACATCTGTGTTGAAGGGTTTAACATTTATCATATTCATTATCTTTGTTTTCAATAATCAGCACTAAACGTTGAATATAACTGAAGTCGATGGAAAGGCCATTAGTTTTGCAAATATTTGGCCATGAATAAACATATTGTACAGATTGAAATGATGAACTGACGATGGCAAGAAAAGAAATTACAGTTCATCCTGAGGAAAGCATACATCTTAATATATATATTATAGTTTTAGGAGGATCAGAGGTGGAATGAAACTGTTCCCCCATTCCACCTTTGTAACTTTCACATCTACAGTAAGATGAAATGAAGAGGCAGTGTGAATGGGGCTTCTGTGTCTGTCTCAACCCAACCAGTTGAGACAGATGGCGTCTCACTATTTAGTCCGGTTGTGCTTGAGATTTATGCCTGTTAAAAGTCATTTTTTTCATTCCACTGTAACAACTGCTTGCTCATGAGGAAAATGTTGGGTCTCTTAAATAAATTGAATTATATCAGGAGTATCATCAAGACCTGCTCCAATTGTAAAGTTACATGAACTAATGACATAAAATAATGAATCCTGACCTGAGAGTTTCCAGGACACAGTGTGGACTCTTCAGTTCAGCAGAAAGTAGCTTCACTCCTGAATCCTGCAGGTTGTTGTTATTCAGGTCCAGCTCTGTCAGACTAGAGGACTGGGAGCTGAGAACTGAGGACAGAGCTTCACAGCTTCTCTCTGAGAGGTTACAGACACCAAGTCTGGAGCGTGAACAGTAAAAAAGACATTTACAGTATTGATAATATCATTGTAGAACATGTGAACTTGCTTTCTGTTTTACTCTAATATGTCAGAGAAATTAATAATCAACAAAAGGACATCTGGAATAAACAGACATTTAACAAAAATAAGTAGTATGGTTTCAAAACATAGTTCTAACACAAGGCAGAGAGAGAGAACATTGAATTCAAATGTTAAAGAAATAACAATAGTAGTTTGAGACAAACTATGAACTACCTGACCTTAGAGTTTTAAGTTTACACTGTGGACTCTCCAGTCCAACAGACAGATGCTTCACTCCAGAATCCTGCAGGTTGTTGTTACTCAGGTCCAGTTCTCTCAGACTAGAGGACTGGGAGCTGAGAACTGAGGACAGAGCTTCACAGCTTCTCCCTGAGAGGTTACAGACACCTAGCCTGGAGCGTGAACAGTAAAAAAGACATTAGATGATGCAGTATTCATGATACCATTGGAGCACATGTGACCTTGCTTTCTGTTTTACTCTAATATGTTGGGAGATATGAAAAATCAACAAAACTAAATCTGGATTGAACAGACATTTAACAAAAATAAGTAGTATGGTTTCAAAACATAAGAGTTCTGATGTGAGAGAGAGAGAACATTGAATTCAAATGTTAAAGAAATAACAATAGTAGTTTGAGACAAACTATGAACTACCTGACCTTAGAGTTTTAAGTTTACACTGTGGACTCTCCAATCCAACAGACAGATGCTTCACTCCAGAATCCTGCAGGTTGTTGTTACTCAGGTCCAGTTCTCTCAGACTAGAGGACTGGGAGCTGAGAACTGAGGACAGAGCTTCACAGCTTCTCCCTGAGAGGTTACAGACACCTAGCCTGGAGCGTGAACAGTAAAAAAGACATTAGATGATGCAGTATTCATGATACCATTGGAGCACATGTGACCTTGCTTTCTGTTTTACTCTAATATGTTGGGAGATATGAAAAATCAACAAAACTAAATCTGGATTGAACAGACATTTAACAAAAATAAGTAGTATGGTTTAAAAACATAAGAGTTCTGACGTGAGAGAGAGAGAACATTGAATTCAAATGTTAAAGAAATAACAAAAATAATTTGAGACAAACTATGAACTACCTGACCTTAGAGTTTCAAGTTTACACTGTGGACTCTCCAATCCAACAGACAGATGCTTCACTCCAGAATCCTGCAGATTGTTGTTACTCAGGTCCAGTTCTCTCAGACTAGAGGACTGGGAGCTGAGAACTGAGGACAGAGCTTCACAGCTTCTCTCTGAGAGGTTACAGCCACTCAGTCTGGAGCGTGAACAGTGAAAAAGACATTAGGCGATGCAGTATTCATAATATCATTGTAGCACATGTAGACTTTCTTTCTGTTTTACGCGAATATGTCAGCGATATGAAAAATCATTAATACTAAATCTGGATTCAACAGACATTAAACAATAATAAGTAGCATGGTTTCTCTCTGAGAGGTTAAAGACACTCAGTCTTGACAAAGAATGATGAAGAAAATTAATTTTTATTTGGGTCAATAACAGCACATTCAAAATAAAATAAAATAATGAATCCTGACCTGAGAGTTTCAAGGACACAGTGTGGACTCTTCAGTTCAGCAGAAAGTAGCTTCACTCCTGAATCCTGCAGGTTGTTGTTACTCAGGTCCAGTTTTCTCAGACTAGAGGACTGGGAGCTGAGAACTGAGGACAGAGCTTCACAGCTTCTCCCTGAGAGGTTACAGACACCTAGCCTGGAGCGTGAACAGTAAAAAAGACATTAGATGATGCAGTATTCATGATACCATTGGAGCACATGTGACCTTGCTTTCTGTTTTACTCTAATATGTTGGGAGATATGAAAAATCAACAAAACTAAATCTGGATTGAACAGACATTTAACAAAAATAAGTAGTATGGTTTAAAAACATAAGAGTTCTGACGTGAGAGAGAGAGAACATTGAATTCAAATGTTAAAGAAATAACAAAAATAATTTGAGACAAACTATGAACTACCTGACCTTAGAGTTTCAAGTTTACACTGTGGACTCTCCAGTCCAACAGACAGATGCTTCATTCCAGAATCCTGCAGGTTGTTGTTACTCAGGTCCAGCTCTCTCAGACTAGAGGACTGGGAGCTGAGAACTGAGGACAGAGCTTCACAGCTTCTCTCTGAGAGGTCACAGCTACTCAGTCTGGAGCGTGAACAGTGAAAAAGACATTAGGCGATGCAGTATTCATAATAACATTGTAGTACATGTAGACTTTCTTTCTGTTTTACGCGAATATGTCAGAGATATGAAAAATCATTAATACTAAATCTGGATTCAACAGACATTACACAATAATAAGTAGCATGGTTTCTCTCTGAGAGGTTACAGACACTCAGTCTTGACAAAGAATGATGAAGAAAATACATTTTTATTTGGGTCAATAGCAGCACATTCAAAATAAAATAAAATAATGAATCCTGACCTGAGAGTTTCAAGGACACAGTGTGGACTCTTCAGTTCAGCAGAAAGTAGCTTCACTCCTGAATCCTGCAGGTTGTTGTTACTCAGGTCCAGTTCTCTCAGACTAGAGGACTGGGAGCTGAGAACTGAGGACAGAGCTTCACAGCTTCTCTCTGAGAGGTCACAGTCACTCAGTCTGGATAAAGAATAATAAGCAGAACAAGACAATTGTTTCTATTAGGATCAATAACAGCACATTTACTGCATTCTGAAAAAACTTCTCCACACTTACAGAGCTTTCTTGGAGGCTCTGACCACTGGCAGCAGCCTCAGAAGAGCCTCCTCTGAAGCAGAGTATTTCTTCAGGTCAAACACATCCAGATCTTTTTCTGATGACAGTAAGATGAAGACCAGAGCTGACCACTGAGCAGGAGACAGTTCATCTGTGGAGAGACGTCCTGAACTCAGGTACTGTTGGATCTCCTCCACTAGAGAACGATCGTTCAGTTCATTCAGACAGTGGAACAGATTGATGCTTCTCTCTGGAGACAGATTCTTTTTGAACTTCTTCTTTATGTACTTGACTGTTTCCTGATTGTTTTTTGAGCTACTTGCTGTCTGTGTCTGCAGACCTTGGAGGAGATTCTGATTGGTCTGCAGTGAAAGACCGAGGAGGAAGCGGAGGAACATGTCCAGATGTCCATTTGGACTCTGTAAGGCCTCGTCCACAGCACTCTGGTAGAAACGTGTTGATTTTCCTATGAAAACCTCAGACCACCGGGATGTTGACTGCTCTTCATCTGACAGCAGATTGACTCTAGAGTTGATGAACGTCAGATGGACATGAAGAGCAGCCAGAAACTCCTGAACACTCAGATGGATGAAGCAGAACACCTTGTCCTGGTACAGTCCTCTCTCCTCTTTAAAGATCTGTGTGAACACTCCTGAGTACACTGAGGCTGCTGTGATATCGATGCCACACTCTGTCAGGTCTGATTCATAGAAGATCAGATTTCCTTTCTGCAGCTGATCAAAAGCCAGTTTTCCCAGAGACTCAATCATCTTCCTGCTCTCTGGAGTCCAGTGTGGATCTGTCTCAGCTCCTCCATCATACTTGACCTTCTTCACTTTGGCCTGAACCACCAGGAAGTGGATGTACATCTCAGTCAGGGTCTTGGGCAGCTCTCCTCCCTCTCTGGTCTTCAACACATCCTCCAGAACTGTAGCAGTGATCCAGCAGAAGACTGGGATGTGGCACATGATGTGGAGGCTTCTTGATGTCTTGATGTGGGAGATGATTCTGCTGGCCTGCTCCTCATGTCTGAATCTCTTCCTGAAGTACTCCTCCTTCTGTGGGTCAGTGAACCCTCTGACCTCTGTCACCATGTCAACACACCCAGGAGGGATCTGATAGGCTGCTGCAGGTCGTGTGGTTATCCAGAGGCGAGCAGAGGGAAGCAGTTTCCCCCTGATGAGGTTTGTCAGCAGCACATCCACTGAGGTGGACTCTCTAACATCAGTCAGGATCTCAGTGTTGTGGAAGTCCAGAGGAAGTCGACACTCATCCAGACCGTCAAAGATGAAAACAACCTGGAACTCTTCAAAGCTGCAGATTTCTTTGGTTTCAGTGAAGAAGTGATGAACAAGTTCCACCAAGCTGAACTTTTTCTCTTTCAGCACATTCAGCTCTCTGAAAGTGAATGGAAATGTGAACTGTATGTCCTTGTTGTCTTTGTCTTCAGCCCAGTCCAGAGTGAACTTCTGTGTTAAGACTGTTTTCCCGATGCCAGCCACTCCCTTTGTCATCACTGTTCTGATTGGTTCATCTCTTCCAGGTGAGGCTTTAAAGATGTCTTCTTGTCTGATTGTTGTTTCTGGTCTGTGTGGTTTCCTGGATGCTGTTTCAATCTGTCTGACCTCATGTTCATCATTGACCTCTACAGTCCCTCCCTCTGTGATGTAGAGCTCTGTGTAGATCTGATTCAGAAGGGTTGGGTTTCCTGCTTTAGCGATCCCCTCAAATACACACTGGAACTTCTTCTGAAGGTTAGATTTAAGTTTATGCTGACAAACTCCAGAATTACTTTCTATATAAACACAACAAAAAAGTTCAGTAAGTTATTTACAAGAAAAATATGACAATTCCCTTCCCCTAAAGATTGTATATATAAACAGATTCATCATCATCAGACTTCAGTAAACTTCTCATTGATCCATCATGTTAAATCTTTAGTGAAATCCTCTTACTGCTCTGCAGACAGTCAGCCAGCTCCTCCTGCTTCATTCTCCTCAGGAAGTGCAGTGTGATCTTCAGAAATGCCTCTCTGCTGCTCCTCCTCTGCTCTTCATCCTCACCATCCAACACCTCCTCATCATCCCTCTGATTCTCTGAGCATTCTGGGTAATCTGAACTCAGAACCTTCTGGATCTTCTTCAGCTCGTTCTTCACAAAAGTCACAATGTTCTCCTCCAGCAGCTGAAACAGAATATTATGTGAATGACAACATTTAACATCAGATCCATGTTGGACAGATTCACCACTGGCCTGTTAAGTTCAGCATGAAGATTATTGTGACCAGACTGGATGTAAAAGTAGTTGTTGTTCATGTACAGACCATAAATATGGAGTCCAGGTGTGTCTGATGCTGCTGGACAGACGGACCTCTGGGAACCTCTGAGCTCTCCTGGTCGACTCTGTGGAGGAATCATGAAGAATCAGTCACATTGTGTCTGTCCACACAGAGACAAACACAAGCTAAAGGTCATGCGGAAGAAGCCCCACATCCCTGTTGTAATAAATGGCAAGGAGGTGGAGATGCTTGACACCTCCATGTTTTAAACTGTTAAGACAGCACTGAAGCCTTCGACAGGAAAGGACAGAGCAGACTGTTCTTTCTGAGGAGACTCAGCTCCTTCAATGTTTGCTATAGACTGCTATGGATGTTCTACCAGTCTGTGGTCCAGTGTTATCTGTGTTGTGGTGGATGGGGAGGCGGCATCAGCAGCTGTGGTACAAACAAACTGAATAAGCTAGACAGGAAGGCCAGCTCTGTGGTGGGGATGGAACTGGAAAGTCTGGAGGCTGTGACAGAGAACGAGATGAAAGCTGAAAGCTATTCTCTCTTGTATCTATGCCAAGCTGAGGAGGTCGAGTCCAACCTTTGGCCTTTTGCTACATATCCTGTTTAATACTTGAAGCGAAATCCCAAAAATCAAAAAGACAGGCAGAGAAAAATCCAAAAGGTAAAGCAGTCAAAACAAAACAGAAATCCACAAGTGTAAAACTAAACAACACAGGTGAGACACGCAGGAAACACAGGAGCACAACCGACACACCAACAAATAGTGAGGGGAAAACACTGGCTTCATGGTGCGTTCCTTTGCAAGCTGGAGGTCAGTATTCCTGTCTTCCAATCTAAAAGCTTCCCAGTGGATCTGATCAGAGAAACATGGACGCTCGCTGCAAACAGGTGTTTGACTGAAAAGTCTGTGAACTTCAGATCAACTACAGCAGCTGACTTAATAGTTGAGGGCACTTTGAGAAAAGACAGAGGAGTCGGCTGCTAACACATACTGTCAACGACTGAGACTGAGCTCAGATCAACTGAATCAAAGTGAGAATAACAACTACAAACTGTTTCACTGCACGTTTCACAAACACACACTAAATGAAGTCAAACATGATGAAGAGGTTAAAAGTAATTGTTCACTTTGTGCACGTCGTCCTGCTGTGATGAACTCATGAGACACAGAAAAAGAGAGAGAAAACAAACAAAGGGAGGACATTGAACTTGTGTTGCCTGCGGACAATTCCATTTAGATTTTTTTGACGAATGTCCACAACTGATATGTCTAAACTTCTGTGGTCACATGACTGAAAACCAGGAAATGATGACTTGATGGAGGAACATAGTGGAGTCACAAGTATCCTTTGTTAGCAGCTAGCATCTGTTAGCCTGAATAAAATCCTGATGTCACACTCAACCAGTCATCAAACAAATGTTAAACTGGACTGAAGAAATGAAGACTGGTTCCACATGTGAGAATATAAATGTACTAAAGAAGAACGATGCTGAAAAAAACAACACGTTTAAATAAATTTCTCTGAATTAATATAAAACATGAATCAGTCACATATCAATGTTATCAACAGCTCACCTCTTTACAGCAGGAAGTTGTTGTCCTTTAAAATCAATATAATGACCTATTGACTCGTCACTCTTGAAGGACACACAGCTGGGCTCAGGTCCAGGTCCAGGTCCAGGTCCAGGTCCAGTAGAGGCTGGTCTCCTGTTGGACAGAGAAGAAGACCACCAGAGATTTTAATCCACTTCCTAGTCTTCAGATACAGAAGCTTCTGTCCATACAATAGTGGAAAACATCAGGAATAAACCTTCAGAGAATATTGGACCAAACTAATTCAATAAAGTGAAATGAAGAGTTGAAGACTGGTTCTATTAGGCAGCTTTCTAAAGTGAGAATATAAATTTAAGTGAAGAAGAACGAAGCTGAAAATAAACATCAGGTTTCAAAAAAGATCTTTCTCCACAGTTAAAACATGAATCAGTCACATATTAATGTTATTAACAGCTCACCTCTTTACAGCAGGAGCTGGTTGTCCTTTAAAATCAATGAAACGATCTTTTGACCGGTCACTTTTGAAGGACAAACAGCTGGGCTCAGGTCCAGGTCCAGGTCCAGGTCCAGGTCCAGGATCAGGTCCAGGTCCAGGTCCAGGTTCAGGTCCAGTGGTTTTAGAGGGAGGGCCTCCCTCCTCTCTGTCCTCACACTGATTCATGCTGCTCATCTCACACACACTTTCATCTGGAGAGGAAACACAAATCATTCATCTGCACATCAACTGAAATCAGCCTTTGGGTCAGAAACACTCTTGAAGGACAAAATGTCTGAAAGTCGACTTCCTCTTCTAACATTTAAACTCAGAGCACATTATTCCACAACTCACTGACTCTATTAATACATATTTCACTAAATGGCTGCTACAGGACAACAAACCAAAAGTAAATCATGTCATTAAATCATTTGTATTCTGTTTTTTACTGTTCTCTACTAATAAAGTCGCTCACAGCAGTGACGTGAAATCTGGAGACAAATGTGAAAATGTCTTCTGACAGAAAAGAGACAGTGGACTGATCCAGGACCTGTCTTCACAGATCTGCAGGAAGGACAGTGATGTCATCAGTGTGACTTTTATTTCAAAATAAAACATAGTAAGTGAATTTTATTCATGTCATTTCTACGTAAACATTCTCACATTTTAAAAGGGTATAAAAACAGTGTTAAATAACTGATTAAAAACAAATACTGACAAGTTGATTTAACCAAGAGGCAGATATTGTTCTAATAACCTGTTGTGTTATTATAAAATATGAAAGTCTCAGGTGTGTTCAGGTGGGTTTTGTCTGTAGAGGCTATGACGTCCCTCACTGACGTCACGTCTCCTGTCAGAACATCAGCTGCTGGACTTGGATCAGTCCACTAGGTGACGTCATGACGCTGTGGTGGAGTCAACACACACGTTTCTCCGATATCTTTTTATCTAAAAGAGTCAATCTGGTCATCTGTTGTTTATTTAAAACATTTATCTGCAAAGTAAAAATTAGAATCTCTTCCTCTGAGAAGTAATCAGGAGCAGAAATACTCAAGTAACGTAACGTTTAACCACATTTTGGAGGCAAATATTCAACTTTTTACTCAACTACATCTGTGTGATAACTTTAGTTACATTACAGATTAAATGCTGCATCAGAGCAGAAACTGAAAAATGGTTATTCTAAACTGTCAACAAGTTAAAAAAAAACCTTCATTTGAACAAACAGGTCGGGTTGGTTTGTTGGCACAAGTTCAGTTTAAACTTGTTTTCACAGTGACGGTTGAATCAAAGCACACGAGGACAAACTTAGACAAACTTTAAGTCCAAATGGAGACGGGTCAGAACCAGGTGACAGCAGACAGACAGGGTGAGCTGGAGTCTAACTGGACAAACAGATGTGCATCAATCCTGCTCTGGTTCAATGATTGTGTCAGTGCAGTGATCATCTCTGATCTATTCACAGTGTTGTGTTACTGTACAACAACATGACAACAGTCTTTATACTGAACGTACCATCACAGCTAAACCTATTCAGAGACACAACAAACCTACAGTGACTGTGACAATAAAACAGCAGCTCAGTTTTTATACAGGTGAATATGTGACATGATGACCTCATGAAGACACAAGTATTTAGATGTTGCTGTTTAAATCATCACACCAGTGTCTAAATGATGCTGTCACATATTTATATGACAGCTGTGTGGAAAGTTTGGATGGAACAAGGAGCTGTGCTGTTGATCCACACAAGCTCTTCATCAAACACACAGTAAAGTTACATGTTAGTGTTTGTGACTGTGATTCAGTTCAGGTTCAGTTTGAATGAAGTGAGTTTGACGACGAGTTAACGAGCAGATTAAACTGATCTCAGTTCAGTCAGAGACACACACTTGAGTTCAGGTGGTTGGATTTTTCTTTTTATAATGAAAATAGGAGTCAAAATATTTCCTTTCTTGACATTTAGTGAGTTGATGTTGTTGACTTATTAGACTCAGTAGTGAACTGGCTGCTTTTCCATCTCCAGCTGAAGCTACAGGCTGTCAGACTGTCACCTCTGAGCTACAGAGTGCTGTTAGGAGACAGGACGGACACACAGAGACGTCTTTGACAGGACGTCAACACTGTTGTTCTTCACTCTGCTCACAATGTTAGCTGGTTAGCTGAATGTTAGCTGGTTAGCTGAATGTTAGCTGGTTAGCTGAATGTTAGCTGTTTAGCTGAATGTTAGCTGGTTAGCTGAATGTTAGCTGGTTAGCTGAATGTTATTGTAAAGTTAAATCATATCTTACCTTTAAAGGACTGAAAGCAGCAGGTGAGAGCAAACACAGTCCGTCCTCAGTTGCTGACGTCTCTCAGGTGTGCTTCATCACAGGAGGAGGAGCCCAGGTGAGCTCTCACACTCTGGCTGTGTCCAAATTCAGGGGCAGAATCCTTCAAGGACTTCGCCGCCAGCAAAGGCAGGGTCCTTCAGAGAGACCTGCCGGCAGCGTCAGCCTGTTGTGAAATTGGACGGTCTACCCTTCGCAGCATTTCCTCGTTGCGTCAACAGATGTTCCCGCCCCGCCCCGCACCTACCTATTTCTGGTGAGGTAAGGTCCGCGAAAGTGACAAGAAGAGGAGTTTGAAAAGTTTGACTGTCAGATCTGTTTGAGCTTCAGGATTTCCTGATTTCTTTTTTAATCCTCCTGCTTGTGGAGGAAGAGGAGAAGCGGCTCTGGTTTATCTCCGGCTGAGAGGACCGTGGAGAGGTAAACCTGTTATTGAACCCACAGTAATGTTATCAATAGTATCATTATTAGCTAGCTAACAGTTTGAGGTCATTAACATACAGATACATTACATTAATGCTGACATGTAAACTGCTGATCGCCACATATGATTTTAATTTAGATTTTAAAGGCATTGTATTTAAAATGTTTGGTAGATAGTTTTGTTTGCTGTAATTTATTATGATTATTATTATTATAATTAGAGTATGAAATTATAATTCTTGCCTCTTTCTTAAAACATTCTTAGTGACCTGACAGCCGTCGGTCGAGTCAGAACTGCAGACCCAGTAGATGGACGATGTGGTGGACAGAGGGGACTGGACCCCCAAACACCCTGAGTACCGACCCAGATGATGTCCCACTGACACCATCCAGCCCAGCAGCACTGCAGGGACTCCTGCTCAGCCTGTTACTGTCCATAATCTATAACTGTTTTAATATTGTTTTTTAATAATGATTGTTTTTGTTAATAGTTAATAATAATCTGTAAATAGTTATTTATGCTGTAATTTTGTAAATAGTTGTAAATGTTAAGACCTTCAAGATAAAAGAAAACATTCAATGCCTTGTTGTTCCTGAAAAGTAGCACTTGATGCCGTTTGCTGTTATAAATTGTACTTAAGTTGTAAATACTGAGTGGAATAGAGAATGTGTTACAATAAAACAATATTTTATTTCATGAATTATATAAAATGAACAATTATGAACAAATAATTTAAAAAGAACTCATAAATTAACTAAATAACAGATATAATGTAAGGATTGTCCTCTGGAGCAGAGAAGAGCCTCTCCATCCTCTCTGCAGCCTCATGTCCTCCTTCATCCTCCTCGAAGCAAGAGAAAAGGTAAACACAAGATCACATTAACACAGGGATGCAAAGATTTACAAAAAGTGACATCAGGACTGACAAATCGGCTATTTATTATTTATTATTATATATTATAGCCATACTCCCATCCAGTCGGCGGAATGTTTTGCCCTGTGAACAAATGTTGTTCTGACTTCGGACAGTGATGAAGCTTCTCTGTTTGCTCCCTAAAACACGATGAAATGTGAAACACACCAAAGAGTTCTAATACCGCAAAATAATATAATCATAAGGATAATAATCATAAACATAGCTCTTTATTCCAACGTTTAACTAGACTTTACACGGATCACTGCCTGATCTAAATCTGTTCATCTTGGTCCATTTATGTACAAGAAGTAAAACGAGTCTATAACATTTGAATGCGAGATCTGCGCCACTTGAGGTCGCCATTATGTGTTTATTTATTTCTTCTCTTTAGGCGCGCAATGAATCTTGGGCAATTTGTAGCCGCGAAGGATAGTAGCGGTGTGTCCTCCATGAACAGGCAAAAGAAGGAGGCATTTGTGGGGAGCATTTGGAGCACACTTTGAATTTGGACAGGCTTCGCGCGGCTTAGTGACGTAATTGCACTTCAGATACGCACTCCGAAGGATGCTGCCCCTGAATTTGGACACAGCCATAGACTCGACTCCATCTGCCCTGATGATCCAAAGTTTATCCTCGGGGATTTTAATCATTGCACCTTGACCAAGTCACTGAAAACCTATGAACAATATGTGTCTTGTGCCACCACTATAAGAAACTCAACGATTGATCTATGCTATGGTTCAGTAAGCAGTGCTTATAAATCCTTGCCCATGCCGTCTCTTGGTGCTTCCTACCACAACTGTGTGTTTTTAATGCCCACGTATAAGCCTGCCCTCAGACGTCTTGAGCATGAAGAGAAAGAAGTCCAAATCTGGTCGGAGGACAGTGTTTCATCTCTCCAGGCCTGTTTGGACTGCACTGATTGGGACTGTTTCTATGATAGCTGTGAGAATATTGACGTCCTCGGTGACACGGTTTCCTCCTATATTTCATTCTGTGTAAACTCTATTATCCCATCAAATAAAGTTGTTGTTTATCCTAATAACAAACCCTGGGTAACTAAGGAGCTCAAAACCGTTATTAACAAAAAGAAAAGGATCTTCTTCACAGGTGATCTTCTTGAGAAAAGGGCCCTCTCCAGGGAGGTGAGGAAAGAAATAGCAAAGGCTAAAGTAAACTACAAGAATAAAATCGAAATGAGGTTTGCAGGTGGCAATATCAGAGCAGCTTGGCAAGGACTTAAATCAATAGCCTGTGTTAACAAGCAGGCAGATGAGGCCAAGCAGCACACCACCATTAAAGGAGTACCGGATGCTGAGTTACCAAACGCTTTCAATTGTTCTTTTTCTCGTTTTGAAAGTTGTGATTTTACTCAGAATATCTCTGCATTGAAGAATTCTCTTGTACCCCTGACTGATTTTGTTATATGCAAAGATCAGGTTACAGCTTTGTTGAAGAAAACCAACATAAGGAAGGCTGCGGGCCCAGATGCTGTCTGTGGGCGCACACTGAGGTACTGTGCCAACCAGCTCAGTGAAGTTTTCTCTACATTCTTTCAGATGTGTGTCAATCACTGTCAGCTTCCTTTAATTTGGAAAAGCTCAACAATAATTCCAATCCCCAAAACAAAAAATCCTGAGCAACTTACTGAGTTTAGGCCTGTCGCTCTTACATCACTTATTATGAAAATCTTTGAGAAAATTCTGAAAGATGAGATTGTCTCTTTAGTGTATGACAAATTAGACCCCTTACAGTTTGCATATCAACCTGGAAAAGGTGTGGAGGATGCTAAGCTCCTCATCCTTGACAAAATCTACAAGCACTTGGAGAAGCCAAAATCACATGTGACACTTTTATTTGCTGACTTCTCTTTAGCTTTTAACAAGATGCAACCACATATTTTAATTCAACGACTTTCCTCTTATTTTAATCTACCTGATCAGTTCTTATTGTTGCTTCTAAACTTTTTAACTGATAGGAAGCAGCAGGTCTTAGTTAATGGAGCTTTGTCAGATGTTGTGGTTACAAATACAGGCTCCCCACAGGGTTGCTCCCCTTCTTTTTATTTTGTATACAGACAGTTGCAGGTCTCACAAAGAGGGCAGCTACCTGGTGAAATTCTCGGACGAAACGGCACTTCTGACTCTCCTCCAGGGGTCAGAGTCAGACCACGGTAGTGCCCTGCCAGACTTTGTTAGCTGGTGTGACGAAAATGTCCTCGATCTTAACGTGAACAAAACCAAAGAGCTTGTCATTGATTTAAAAAAAAAAAAAATGGTGGAAAACCTAAGGCAAGTACAATTCATGGGAATAAAGTCGAAACTGTTGAAACTTATAAGTACTTAGGCACTGTTTTTGATTCACAGCTGAAGTTTGACAAAAATATTGAGTCCACTGTCAAACGAGGCCAGCAGAGAATCCACTTACTAAGAAAGCTGAACTCTTTTAAAGTCTGTAACAAAATGTTGTGTATGTTTTATCAGTCTTTTGTCGAGAGCATTTTAACTTTTTCCTTCATCTGCTGGTTTGGTGGCCTGGCTGTAAGAGACAAAAACAGCCTCTGCAGCATTGTAAAGGTCTGCTCTAAAATAATTGGCATCCAGCAGAGGGACTTGGGGTCTTTGTGGGAGAGGCAGGTGGTTCAGAAAGCCAAAGGAATAATTTCCCATTATGGCCACATCCTGTCCTCTGAGTTTACGACGATGCCTTCGGGCCGCCGTTTTATAGCCCCTATTAGGAGGACAAATAGGTATGCCAATTCTTTTATCCCATCTGCTATTAAGCTCTTGAACATGGACAGTGGCAGCCACTATGTGTAACATTGTAAACTTGTGTCCCAGTGTCCCTGTAACTTAATGTGCCACTTATAATTTATTACTTTTTTTACTCTTATTCTTGGTCTCTGTTATTTAGTTGTGCCACTCCACACAATTATGTGACAGTGGCCTAAGTGCCTTGGCCCCCTGGGGATATGTACTGATCTGCATATTAGTGTACTCCCGTTTGTCGCCTTGCTGCTCATTATTATGTCATGGTTGTTGTTTGTGTTTTTCTATGCCAGAACTGCTTGAACTGAATTGCCCCCCGGGGACTAATAAAGTTGTCTGAACTGAACTGAACTGTCACCAGATTACTTTCATACTGATGGAAACTTAAAAATGTGAAGTTTCTGAGGCAAGCAGTTCAAAGATTTCTGAACCATTTGTCTTCAACATTAGTGAAGGGCTGGGAATCCTCAGTAACCATGGTGACCATGCCTCATCCACATCAGTCTTCCCTCCTGATGACAAAAAATGCAGTATTCAATTACAGATGTCATTAATTAGTCACAATTAAAATATAAATTAATGTTGTAGTTGTATGTTTGTATGCCGTCTTATCATTGCATCCTAAAATTGCTTACCTGAGTTTGGTCCACCTTGGTTGGTCTCCTTGTTCCCATGTAAGACCCTATAATGCCTCAGCATAGAGGAGGTGTTGCTGTATCCAAGTTCTTTGGATCACAGACACTTCACCTTTTAAAATACCAGACATGAGAAGAAAGAAATCAGAACAAGGGATATGCTGTGTTGCCACATTTATATTACACTAGTAATTACATACATTATGGGAGATCAGCTCAAATTGTTCCCAGACAGGGAAAATCTTTTCTTTCTTGCAGGTTCCATCATAAAGTCAAATGACACTTGAATAGATCGCAAAGAAAAAACAGAAACTACACAAAATGTGAGGTAACGGGGGACCTCCATTGCATTTCGTTGCCCCTTAAATTTCAAATTGAACGCCAAAACCACAAAACAGTTCCTGAATCAGTCACGTGGTACGGCCGGCTCGTGAGGCTTCGAACAAACCTCGATACACGCTTCACAAATATCTTCCTGGACTACTCGACACAGAAGACACATCACTACACACGCCACACTGAGGAACAAAAGACCGTCTGTGTGGCAGCAGCTCAGCTTTATAGGCTACAGGTGGCTGATCAGGTGCACTGCAGTGGCCCCGCCCCCGGAATGTACCATTTCTGTGGGGGAGTTTGATTCTCTTTGAACAAATCTAGTTCCAGTGCCTCAATTCACTGATTCAATCAATCAAAGCTTTTAAAGTTACTAAAATTTCCTCCCAGTAAAAGGTCTGAACCTCACAAAGTCCAGCTTGTGTCTTACAGTCTTCCCCACATTCAATGTTCAACACTTGTACAGTCATCAACCAGATATTTTACCAGAAGTAGAAGTCGTCACAGGCGAATGAATTTAAGGCCTTTATTTCAAGTTAAAGAAAACAGAAGCCTCAGTATAAAAGCTATAAGAGATGAAAACAGAGCTCAGAATAACATTTTTTACGCTTCAATTAGACATTTCAAGTGAAAACACGTCAACATATTCAGAAAACAGTCAATAAAAAGTGCAAACAGCCTTTTCTCTTTGAATATCTGCTTCTTTTCTTTGACTTGTCTTCCTGAGAGGAATGGGCATGTGATGGTCCTGCCACTGAATTCAATCTTGGCTGAATGGAGTCGGTGCCGTTCTCATGCAGATCTGTAGGTGTTCACCTGTGAGCCTGGAACCAGACGTGTTCTTCATGTTGTTGAAGGTGGAAAAAGCCGACTCACAGCCGTCAGTGGGTCCAAACGTGGTCCAGGTGTGCAGTGCTGCTTTGGTTAGACCATGAAAACAGTGTGCAGCAGCCAGAAAGCAGCAGGTCAGTGGCCTCTAAATGCTCTTCATGCATCACTTCCTCACAGATCAATGAGCTCCAGCTGCAGAGATCCCACATAAGCCCACCTCAACGTCTGTGTCACCTCCTGTGAAAAGTTCTGTGATGAGGAGAGGATTGTGGGTCAGCAGGAGGAGCTGCTGCCCGAGGCTGAAGCTGTCAAAGCTTTTACTGAAGTTTCCATTCAGCTTGTGTATGAAGTCAACACGGGGAGGAACATCTCTCTCAGACTGAGTGTGTTCTGCAGCTTTGGGAAGTGTGTTCACTCTCCTTCAACATCTGCTGTGAGAATGTGCAGCTTCCTGTGGAAACATCTGACAGCTTTCATCCAATGAACCACTGAATGTTTCCGGTCCTGCAGCTTTAACTTGAGCTCATGAAGGTGTGATGTGATGTCAGCCGACACAGCAACCGTCTCCATGTTGTGCTCATCTTGCAGAAACAGTGAAATCTGTGTTGCTGTCTGACTCTTGAGCTGCTCTTGTTCATGACTTCAGCGCACAGAACAGTGTGATGGATGAGACGGTGGTGAGCTCTGAGATCAGGGTCGTCTTCTCTCTTCCCACCATGGCAGGGGCTCCATCTGTGGTGATGAGACCACCTGGTTCAGATCGACACCTCTCTGTCTCAACATCTCCTTTATTGCTGCATATATGTCCTCTCCTCTCGATGTGTCTCAGTGGTGTTACAGACAACAGCTCCTCACAGAGCTCTTTATCATCTCTGGGAAAAGATGGAAACATTTTAGAAACAGGTGAGCATCATCCAAGATCATCTAGACTCTAGATGATCTTGGATGATGCTCACCTGTTTCTAAAAGGTGAAACCAGGTGTTTCTACTGACAGAGGAGATCATTCCGGCTCCGTCTACTTCCTGCTGAGACCCTCAGACTATACAATCTTTGATGATGCTCACCTGTTTCTAAAAGGTTTCCACCTCTTTCATTCTTCCATCCTGAGTATTTTCTAAGTAAAAGTGATCAAACTCTGGTTAAACGTGTCACATCTGTTGTCAGAACGGTAGAAACACTTAAAACAATAAATAACATGAAGTTAACAGTAGAAAAACACCACGTCAGCACAATGAGACAGTTTAATGAATATATACATGATAATACAGACTTGTTTGTTTTGTATTCTAATCAGCTGTTAATATTCAGTTTTTGTAATAAAACATCCTGATAAACAACCTGTTTTTACATCCATCTGTTTATTATGTCACCATGGAAACCATCAGATGAGTTTATGAACACGATCACAGGTTTTTTTTTTTCTTCTCATCATTATAAAAACACATAAAACAACCAGAAACATCAACATGTGAGTGACACACATCTTGTTAAATAAAGCTTCAGAGACGTTTGATTTTACGTCCTGAATGTTTTTCAGGTGAAAGTGTTGAAATATAAAAACTGAAGTTGTATGGAAAGTATGACACGTGTTATTTTCAGAACATCAGTAAACGACAGAGTAAAATAAGATATTTAGATGTTCTGTAGATACGGGTCGCTCCACACCGACTGACCCAGGACCTGCCAGCTCATGTCACACATTCTTTTTAAGGACATTTATGTTGAAACTTTTGTTCAATTCATGACAACTTGTAAAATCCAAATAGTTGTTTTGTCTCAAATTTAACCAAAATCCTGAAATTGAGTTTAGAGAGTCAAAGTTGAAAAATCCACAAGTTAAAAAGTATTTGGAGTTCAGCTGCACGATCACATTCAGTTCATTTAAGTTTCTACATGAAGTGTTTTGGAGAAGCGGGAAAAGTTCTGGATTGTGGGTGAGTTGGCTGGTTGGAACGACCCATAATCACTACATGACTTATTGATTCACACACATGTTGAAGCATTGAACATATTTGGTGAAAACTTAAAACGTTTAACAAAAGAAATGAAGAGAAAATGAATGATTGAATGTGAGTGTTAAACAAATGAGTCACATACAGATTGATGAGAGTCGTCAGGACAGAAGATCTCTGAGTCCCACTGATTCTGTGCTGCCACCTGCTTTCATTTCATCATCAATTCATGTCTCAGCAAACTTTTACACTCATTCTGTTTTGGTTTTATAATCTATTTGTTCCTTCTCTAAAAGAAAACATGTTTCAGCTTTAAGAATATTAAAAACCTGTTTAAAAAAAACGTAATTTATCCTGAAAGAAGTCAGAATAATAAAAATAAAAAGAGGAGTTTAAGTTGTGCTCGCTGTGCTGCAATCACACAGAATAATACTTGTTTCAGATATTTTCTAAAATCAAGTCAAAGTTTTTGTTCTTCACTCGATTTCTGATGCCAGGAAAGAAAGTTTAAAGGAGCAGTCTGTAGTTTAGTTGAAGAAACAACAACAAGCAGACAAAGATCTTCATCAGCTGATCAACAAACTAAATAAACAAACTTTATACTGTTTCACTGTGTTTATATGTGGCGGACCCTGCCACCTCTCTGGCTTCAAACAGTGTTCTGTTGGAAAAATTGTCTTATTACCTCATTAATATTGTAAATATTTGATTTTCTTATATTGAGCTACTTTAGCAGAGGAGAAACATTTCAGTGATGCTGTGCGACATCTTTCAGTCTGATTATAAACTCGTCAGCTGATCGTTTTACAAACAGTCAGATTTAAACAAAAAGGAACAATTTGTACAAGTTTTGGACTCTTTGCTGTGAACATCAACGTTCAGAAGCATCAAACATGAGCTCAAATCTCTTCAGCACTTGTTTAAAAACTTCATCAGGACAGTTTAGTTTGTGATCTCTGAAAGTGTTTCAGTATTTCATCCGGCTCTCAGACTTCCAAACATCTTCAGCCAACCGGGTCAGACAGAGAAAGACTTTTCTCACAGCTGTTTAGTTTCACAGACGAGATTCAAATCCAACAAACGTCCTGAAAATACAGCCGGACTTCAACAGCCACAAAACACTGAGAGAAACACAATGATTGTCATTAAAATGTGTTTTCTTCTCATATAATAATCACCCAGAAATGAACAGATGTTGTGCAGTTTATCACGTCACTACGGACATAATTACATGTGTTAACCAACACCATCAAACTTTTAGTTTCATCATTAGAAACACATGAAACAAGTCAGAGTGTTTCAGGTGGAGTGTCGAGTACATTTGATCAGATTTTACTGTCCATTCACAACTTTGTTCACAATGATTCTTTACAATTAAAGCTGCAGACGAGTCAATGTTTTCTGTTTCTTACATTTCACTAATAGTTCTGGATTTTATTGGAACAAGAGCCAGAATTCAAAACAACACATGACGGAAAGTACAAGTCAACACAATTTCCACAATTTAATGGAAGAAGTTTAAAATGTAAATGAAGAATCTTTTCAATCAGTTTGAATCATTTTGTACAAAGTTGACTGATGAATTTATTACAAGAAGCTGAAAGATTGATGTGACTGTGATCCTGTACAGACTCAACTGTTCAGCACTGACAATGTTTCTGTGACAGGAGGAGACTCTGCACACTAAACACCACACAGACTCACTGAGGAACCAGAACTGGGCCACAAGAGTCCAAATCCAGGATAAAGAGGTTCAGTGAATGTGGTGTTGAAGGTGTGGAGGTGGATCAGTGAGTCAGAGGAGACTCTGTAGAAGGACAGAGTGCCAGCAGGACAGTCCACATACACTGCTACTCTACCAGAGGAGGAGGAGGAGGAGGAGGAGGAGGAGGAGGAGGAGGAGGAGGAGGAGGAGGAGGAGGAGGAGGAGGAGGAGGAGGAAGAGGAGATGTTTGTTCTGCTGTTATTGTGCCTGACAGAGTAACGACCATCAAAGCACCTCAGACTCCAGGACTGATCATTCCGTCCAAACACACAGTCATCACTGCCTCCTTTCCTTCTGATTCTTCTGTAACTCACTGATATAGAAACACTTCCTCTCCACTCGACCTCCCAGTAACAGCGACCACTCAGACCAGTTCTACACAGTAGCTGATGCCACCTGCCAAACCTCTCTGGATGATCAGGATATGACTGATCCTCCTCCACACATGTCATCTTCCTGTTGTTGTCAGACAGTTTGATGTTTCTGCTGACTGTGTTTGTGTCGACTGTGAGCTCACAGGAATCTGATGGAGAGAAAAAGACACAACACAGCTGCAGTTATTAATGTGTCATCAGTGTGATGATGACATCACAGATGTGAATGAGTGATGTCACAGTGTTTTGATGAATGAAAGTAAAAAGACACTCACACTTCCTCAGACCTGGTGTCAACCATCGGACTCCAGCAGGCTCCACCCTGAAAGGAGGAGGGGGGTCAGAGCAGCACATCCTCTTTCAGCATGCAAACATGGACATGACATGACTCTCATACACAGAAACACAATCTGTCCATCAGGCTGCTTCTCCCTGTTCTCCCTGAACCTCTTCACCTCTGCCACTCTCCTCACACACTGAGAGTGAGCCACAGGATGTTGGTGTGTGTGAAAGAGGACCACAACATCTGAGAACACACACAAACCTCCTGTTGGATTTATCACTTCATCTTTATTTTATTGGATGTTGTTGCTGTTTCCTGTGGGCGACCTTACGCTTGCTGTTTGATCCAATGTCAACTTGTGCTTATGTTTCTATATTATAGGACTTTTGTATTTGGACGTCAGAACTTTTGAGGTCCGATTCCTGTTTGAAGCTTGGAGGGCTTTTCTGAATCTCAGCTGCACAGTCTGCTTTTTGTTCTTGCTGTGTTTCTGCTGCTTTGTTTTACTGTGCAAAGAAACAAATACAATTTATACGTAATAAATCAATCAGAAAACATTGGACGTTGGTTCCCGACCTCTGCCACAAAACCAAGTGACAGAGACCCCCAGACTGTTTCCCTCCAGAACCTCACAAGTGTCACTGTTTCTATCAAGTGATAGAAACAGTTTCATGGTTTCATGTGTTGACATGTTCATGTTACTATAGTTTGGTGCTGGATTGATATCTGATGTATATTACAGCAGTAATAGTTACTGTGAGGAGAACTTCATGTCATGTTTGATGCCAAGTCATCAAAAGTGTGGCAGCACTTTATATTAAAGTCTTCAAAGAAAACAGCTCCAAGATGTGCAGAGCTGATCTCACATGGCCCGGTAGCACCACATCACTGAGACCTGAAGAGAAAGCAGGTCGGAGCCACTACGGGTGAAGGAGACTCGGCACGGTGACTTAGTAAAGGTTTCAAACCCAGAACCTGTCTCCACTGATCCATAGTGTCTGTCCCTTTACTCACTTATTGTTCAGTGTGTTAATGAGCAGCAGGATTTGTTTGTTGGACAGGCTGACTGACAAAAGTTTGGACAGGATGAACTTTTGGACCTGATCCACTTCATCCATTAATAAACCTGTTATTCCTGCAAACACAAGATTAGGGCCCGGCTATATTACAGGTTTCAATTTAACAACCAACGTTTAAGACAGAAACAGCTTCCGTCTGTGCTCTCAGGTCTGTGATGGATCAGTGACGCCCCCTGGTGGGTAATTAGCTGAAGTACGCTCAGAGACACTGGAGGACATCAGAGGAGGTTTTAGAATATTTCATGTTGTAGTCAGAGATCGTCTGAAGTGAAGTCTTAATTTCTTCACAATAGAAACTTGAGCACATCTGTTCTGTTAAAATATATATTACATGTCCTTTTTATTCTCAGTGCATGGCTCAGGCTGCATTCACAATGTACATTTATCTTTTTATTTAATTTTCTAAATTCAAATCCAAATTAAAAAATGTCTTTATTAGCACGATGTGAGACAAACATGTGGCCAAAGCAAGAAAAGAAGAACATTGTAGTGTAAAGACTAGTACAGTAGATGAAAACACAACATAGATATAACTGTAACCAAAGCTGACAATAACAGCACAACACTAAATAATACGTGTCATCACATATAAGATGAACAACTGTCAGCTGACTGTCACTCGCTGTCCCTCAGTTTGTGGCAGCAGAACATAGACTGCTGCTGGATCACAGCTCTTTGGGTTCTCCCCTAGTAGGACTGTTCATGTTTCTTCATCTACTGGCTCAACAAAGCCTTTGTAATCTATTAGATGTTTAATATGTAATCTATTACATGTTTAACATGTGTTTCTCTGATATGTTTCTACTTTTCACATGTTGTGAGGAAGTGCTGCTCTGTTGTTGTGTTTTATTGTACAGGCCTGATCTGTATTTGCTCTTTACATCAGCAGATATGAACTAAAACAACAAGGCGTGTACTGAGTTCACTGAGCTTCATGTGAATTGTGCTACTTTGCAAACTGATATCATATAATATTGTGTCTGTCACTTAACAAAGAAACAAGTCAACGTGGTGACTACGTTGTGAGGAAGGACGCCCCATGACACCACAGCCAGCAGCTGTTCTGACTGATGGTATCCTCAGTATGCTGCTAACACACATGAGGCCACTATCAATGGTGGAGGATGAAGGAGTGCTATGTGCACTTTAGAAAACAAACTATATTTTACTTTTGCATTCTTCATGTAACAAATATATTAGAGGTGTGAATCTTCACTGGCCTCACGATTCCATTACGATTCAGCTGTCAACGATTCTCGATGCATCTCAGTGTTCGTCATCCTCAATGATCTATATCACTGCACACGGCTACTGTTCATCATTTAAATTAATCTTTTATTCTGAAAGTCCTTCCAATAATCAGACTACAGCAGTCTGCAAAATAAAAGCTGCATTTTTTCAATCATCAAACAAAACCTGTCTCCATCTGCAGCGTCTTTCATGTTTGTCTACAATAATCTAGTTTTCACATGGCAGCTTTAAGATCCAACATTTACTGACTCTGCTGCAGACACCTCTCTCAGAGTTGGACAGCAGAGTTGACAGCACCTCCTCAGATCTCGGCTGATAAGCTACTGTAACAGTTATTATTCATGGCTGCAGACGTTAGCTTAAGGAGAAAATGACCAACGTGATCAGTGATTGTTGTGAGGCAGAAGTCTCGTCCAGTTCGTGCTTCACAGCAAGTTCATAAAATCTGATGTGTCTCGAGATTAAAAAGATACTCTTTTTTAATCTCTCTCAGATGATCTCTGCCTCCCTCAGACATCCCTCCTACATCAGTAACTTCAGCCGGAAGTCCTCCCACAGTTCAAAGCATGGGAGCAACATTGCGATGAAACTTTATTGTCCAGCTGAGGCCGAAAAATCAACAATCAACATGAGCTGCAGACTCTTGATGATGCTCTGTCTCTGCATCATGATGCATCTTATAATGGAGACATTTCATCACCTCTAATACATTTATGTTGCTTTTACAATTTGAAGTTGAACTGAACAAGACTAAAGAGAAAAATGTAAGAGATTTTTTGTATTCTTTTAATAAAATGCTGGAAATGTAAAAAGCTAAGTCTGCTTTAGTGATTTGATGTGATTTATGGTTTATGAAAATAGTTGTTAGTTGCAGCTCTATAACTTGTGACAACAAACACTACTCTGTGTTGTGTTGGTAGGGAGTGAGTCTCTCTGGTATGTGACAGAGCTACGAGCACGTTGCTGCAGTCACAGTAAAGTGCTGCTGTTATTACTGTAGTCGGACATAAAGTGAGTGGATAGACTCAGTTAGTGACTGAAACCATGTGTTGTTTGCTGCCACAGAAGATAAATTAAAAGTCCATTCATGAAATGTCGTCACGCCATCTTCCTGCATTTAACACTTCCTATAAATCATTCACAATAAAAGTCCTGGATGATGCAGTTATTTTAAAACTTTTATTTTAGCAAAAAAAATATCTGAATATCTGAACAACAGGAGGTGGAGTAAACGAAGCAGATGATGAGGTCTGTTTGTTTTCAAGGTGTTTCCCCGATGTCCTTCTGTCAGTCTAAACCGGCGGATACTCTATAATGATATGGATGCTGTTATCATGTGTAATGATTGAGATCCTGACCCACCAAACATCCTCAAAAGAGACAAAGTTACGTTTTTCATTCTAAATTACATAATTAGATAATTACCATCAATAAACTCGATGCTGTCTGATTCTGTCACTCGCGGGGATGGGGGCTGTGTTCTGGGGTAAGGTTAAGTGAAGTCTCTGTCTGGAGGGACTGACCGTCACAGAGATTTATTTTTCAACACAAACACTTGGTGAGTTAAAGATTTTGTTAAGTGACAGACGCTGTTTTTCAGGCAGAAATGTGATTTAGAGTCGGGAGGACGGACGAGACGACAGACGGGAGGACAGAGGACAGACAGGAGGACAGACGCTTCTCCACGTATAACTGCAGTATTTTTTTCCTCATATAAGCTGCCAAAGACAGTTACAGTTACTATTACGGCTGGGCGATATGGCCTTTTACTAATATCCTGATATTTTTAGGCCATGTCACGATACATGATATATATCTCGATATTTTCCCTTAGCCTTGAATTAACACTTTGATGCATACAATCATGCCAGTATGATGATTCTATGTGTCTACATTAAAACATTGCTCATACTGCATTAATATATGCAGATTTCATGGATTAAAGCAAAAAAAAAAAAATCTTTTGACTGAAATGTTTTTTCGAGCTGTAGCCAAGTCATATTCCCAATTTGTTATTTGTGAAATATGTTACAGGACACGTTACTTGACACGTGCTAAAAAAATAAGATATGATTTACAGCCTCACCCCACACACTGTTCTCTAATGCAGACATCAAGTTTAAATATTTGACCAACAGTGCCATTTTTTTTGCCAAGCTTCCCTCAAGTTTTACTCTTTCAAATAATCAACCATCGATAGAACTTTTCAGTACGCTATTTTTCTACTTCTTCTTCTCATCATCATTATTATTAATTATTATTATTATTATTATTATTATTATTATTATTATTAATAATAATAATGTTTAAAGCGAGCCTCTTATCGTTTAACAGAAAAATACATCATACAAACAGTAACTACAGCAACTTCTGCAGCCATGTCAGTCTGATGGCGAGTTATCACCTTTCTGTCATCACTAACATACTGTTAATAATCAAAGAAGCTCTGAGGCTTTACATTTGTTCTATATGTTATAATACAAGATTTCAGCATTGAGCTACAATCAGGCTACATTCATGATTTTGTACAGTCAAACTAACCAGAAACTTCGCATTGATCACTGTAAAGTTTCAGGGCGTTCCTGTAACCATGGTAACTCATGGTGCCAGAGGGGAGGGAGAGACGCTGAAGCCGTTTACACAGATACACTGCAGACAAAGTCCAGACTATAGTTGTTATTTCACACATGTAGCACACAACAGGAGACTCTCCGTGTCAGACGAGTTCTCACGTGTTGACTAAACTCAAAAACTAATTGGTAACGTAGCAGCGCGACGAGTCCTTGTTAGCTAAGCAGCTAAACGTTAGCGCCGCTCCGTGTTTATATCCCGCCCTGTGTGGGTCACTGCACTGTCATTGGTCAGGCGCACACACGCAGTTAACGATACCATTGGCTGTAGAGTGTGACAATCTGTCAATAAAGCTCAACCAACACTTGTTCTCCTCCGACCTACATCGATCTCATAAGTCGCCTCTGTGAAGTTTGAATGACGGAAATCTGTGGTAGCGACGGAGAACTTTAATCCATGCATACTTTACGTCCTCCCTCTTGTACCCAAACCACTGCCAGACAATGGAGCCTGCGTTGTTTTTCTTGGGAATTAATTCATAGCACCTGCTGCTGCTGCTACCTGAGACCTCTGCTGCTACATGCTGCCGGGCGTATGACGTTGCACGCACGACAGAATGCGATGTACGTAACTAGGTGCATTTGTTTTATCTCTCTGTGCAGAGAGATGAGAGAGAGTGAGAAGTACCTGTAGTTCAGTGTCCGTGACTAAAAGCAACTGCGTGACAATTGAATGTATACTCGAGTATTCACAATATAGTCATTTTCTACATCCCACAGAGAACAAGCCGCGATACATCGAGTATATTCAATATATCGCCCGCCCTAGTTACTATGTTACTTTTGTTTGGTCCTGTTACGTTGCTTTGTGGGACATTTCTCTTTATTGAGTTGAGTGAAGGACCGACATGCGCTGATCAGCACCAGACCAAAATTTCACCCCTCACAGCTTCTGAAAAATTCTCACAGAGGCGGAGAATTGGCGCAGCACTGTGAATGGGGCTACTGACTGTCTGTGGCTGCAGCAGGACTCTACATACCTGAGAGTGTCCAGTCTCCAGCCTGGATCCTCCAGTCGAGCAGATAGCTGCTTCACTCCTGAGTCTCCTGGATGATTGTAGCTCAGATCCAGCTCTCTCAGATGGGAGGGGTTGGAGTCCAGAGCTGAGACCAGAGAAGTACAGCCTTCCTCTGTGATCAGACAGCCTGACAGCCTGCAGACACACAAAACAACACACATCACAGATCAGCTGAGGGTCCTGATAATTCAGTGCACATCTGTGTTTAAGGGTTTAATGTTTATAACATAATTATCAGAGGCAGAATGAAACCATCCCCACATTCCATGTGAATGGGACTTCTGTCACTCTCTCTCAACCCAACCACTTGAGACAGATGGCGGCCAACCACTAAGCCCGGTTCTGCTTGAGGATTCTGTCCGTTAAAAGGCAGTATTTTCTCAACACTGTGTTGAGTGCTTGCTCGTGGGGGACATGATGGGTCTCTTAAATAAATTTAATTATATAAGGAGTATGATCAATACCTGCTCCAATTGTTATGTTACAAAAAATAATGAAATAAAATAATGAATCCTGACCTGAGAGTTTCAAGGACACAGTGTGGACTCTTCAGTTCAGCAGAAAGTAGCTTCACTCCTGAATCCTGCAGGTTGTTGTTACTCAGGTCCAGTTCTCTCAGACTAGAGGACTGGGAGCTGAGAACTGACGACAGAGCTTCACAGCTTCTCTCTGAGAGGTTACAGTCACTCAGTCTGGATAAAGAATAATGAGCAGAACAAGACAGTTATTTCTATTTGGGTCAATAAAAGCACATTTACTGCATTCTGAAGAAACTTCTCCACACTTACAGAGCTTTGTTGGAGGCTTTGACCACTGGCAGCAGCCTCAGAAGAGCCTCCTCTGAAGCAGAGTATTTATTCAGGTCAAACACGTCCAGATCTTTTTCTGATGACAGTAAGATGAAGACCAGAGCTGACCACTGAGCAGGAGACAGTTTATCTGTGGAGAGACGTCCTGATCTCAGGTACTGTTGGATCTCCTCCACTAGAGAACGATCGTTCAGTTCATTCAGACAGTGGAACAGATTGATGTTTCTCTCTGCAGACAGATTCTCACTGATCTTGTTCTTTATATACTCCACTATGTTCTGGTTGGTCCCTGAGATACTTCCTGTCTGTGTCTGCAGACCTCGGACGAGAGTCTGATTGGTCTGCAGTGAAAGACCGAGGAGGAAGCGGAGGAACAAGTCCAGGTGTCCATTTGGACTCTGTAAGGACTTGTCCACAAAACTCTGGAGGTACTGTGTCAATGCAACTTCGTTTTTTCTTGCTTCAGACTCCTGGGAGTTGATGAGATGTGTTGGGTCAGGTTTGTCTCTTAATAGTTTAGACCACCAGGATGTTGACTGCTTTTCTTCTACCGGCAGATTGACTCTGGAGTTGATGAATGTCAGATGGACATGAAGAGCAGCCAGAAACTCCTGAACACTCAGATGGATGAAGCAGAATACCTTGTCCTGGTACAGTCCTCTCTCCTCTTTAAAGATCTGTGTGAACACTCCTGAGTACACTGAGGCTGCTCTGATATCGATGCCACACTCTGTCAGGTCTGATTCATAGAAGATCAGGTTTCCTTTCTGCAGCTGATCAAAAGCCAGTTTTCCCAGAGACTCAATCATCTTCCTGCTCTCTGGAGTCCAGTGTGGATCTGTCTCAGCTCCTCCATCATACTTGACCTTCTTCACTTTGGCCTGAACCACCAGGAAGTGGATGTACATCTCAGTCAGGGTCTTGGGCAGCTCTCCTCCCTCTCTGGTCTTCAACACATCCTCCAGAACTGTAGCAGTGATCCAGCAGAAGACTGGGATGTGGCACATGATGTGGAGGCTTCTTGATGTCTTGATGTGGGAGATGATTCTTCTGGCCTGCTTCTTGTCTCTGAATCTCTTCCTGAAGTACTTCTTCTTCTGTGGGTCAGTGAACCCTCTGACCTCTGTCACCATGTCAACACACCCAGGAGGGATCTGATTGGCTGCTGCAGGTCGTGTGGTTATCCAGAGACGAGCAGAGGGAAGCAGTTTCCCCCTGATGAGGTTTGTCAGCAGCACATCCACTGAGGTGGACTCTCTAACATCAGTCAGGATCTCAGTGTTGTGGAAGTCCAGAGGAAGTCGACACTCATCCAGACCGTCAAAGATGAACACAACGTGGAACTCTTCAAAGCTGCAGATTTCTTTGGTTTCAGTGAAGAAGTGATGAACAAGTTCCACCAAGCTGAACTTTTTCTCTTTCAGCACATTCAGCTCTCTGAAAGTGAATGGAAATGTGAACTGTATGTCCTGGTTGTCTTTGTCTTCAGCCCAGTCCAGAGTGAACTTCTGTGTTAAGACTGTTTTCCCGATGCCAGCCACTCCCTTTGTCATCACTGTTCTGATTGGTTCATCTCTTCCAGGTGAGGCTTTAAAGATGTCTTCTTGTCTGATTGTTGTTTCTGGTCTGTGTGGTTTCCTGGATGCTGTTTCAATCTGTCTGACCTCATGTTCATCATTGACCTCTGCAGTCCCTCCCTCTGTGATGTAGAGCTCTGTGTAGATCTGATTCAGAAGGGTTGGGTT
The DNA here is from genome assembly GCF_900880675.1 of Sparus aurata. Lineage (NCBI taxonomy): Eukaryota > Metazoa > Chordata > Actinopteri > Spariformes > Sparidae > Sparus > Sparus aurata. The sequence continues at coordinate 129,015 of NW_022045114.1, read as the reverse complement.
TCCTGCTTTAGCGATCCCCTCAAACACACACTGGAACTTCTTCTGAAGGTCAGATTTGAGTTTAAGTTGACAAATTCCAGAATAACTTCCTAAATAAACACAACAGAAAGTTCAGTAAGTTATCTATGAAGAACATATGACAATTTCCTTCCCCTAAAGTAGCACATATAAACATGTTTTCCATGTTTTTCCTCCATCTGTTGAGACAAACTGTCTCATTGATCCATCATGTTAAATCTTTAGTGAAATCCTCTTACTGCTCTGCAGACAGTCAGCCAGCTCCTCCTGCTTCATTCTCCTCAGGAAGTGAAGTGTGATCTTCAGAAATGCTTCTCTGCTGCTCCTCCTCTGCTCTTCGTCCTCACCGTCCAACACCTCCTCATCACTTTGACTCTCTGAGCATTCTGGGTAATCTGAACTCAGAACCTTCTGGACCTTCTTCAGCTCGTTCTTCACAAAAGTCACAATGTTCTCCTCCAGCAGCTGAAACAGAATATTATGTGAATGACAACATTTAACATCAGATCCATGTTGGACAGATTCACCACTGGTCTGTAAAGTGCAGCATGGAGATTATTGTGAACAGACTGGATGTAAAAGTAGTTGTTGTTCATGTACAGACCATAAATATGGAGTCCAGGTGTGTCTGATGCTGCTGGACAGACGGACCTCTGGGAACCTCTGAGCTCTCCTGGTCGACTCTGTGGAGGAATCATGAAGAATCAGTCACATTGTGTCTGTAAAACTTTGAATCTGATACCAAAAAACTAAATTACTGGTTTGTTTTTCATACAAACTCTATTCTGAAATTTATTTTGTCTGATTTGTGTTACCTGAAAGTCATTTATTGAATATTTTGTGGGTTGATTTTACGTGATTAACGACACAACGGCCTAAATACAAAGCAACTAGTAAATTCATCATTTGTCAATATAAGCTATATTCATGTCAACATGACTTGTGGGAAGAAAAAATATTTAAAGTCTCCGTTAAAATGCTCCATGTGATTTTAGACATATTTGTAAAACTTTATTATTTTTGCGTATTTAATAAATATTATAAAACAGTGAAATGTTCTGCCTTCAGTTCATATCTTTGTCTCAAGTGTTTAAACTATATTTAAGAGATCAAAAAATAAGTTATTTGTTTTTATATATTTTATATCTAATCAGCCGATATATCAGTTATCAGAGTTTTTTATTCCTTAATATGGGTTTTGGTACCGGCCCCATGAAGTCCAGTTGGGTCGGGCCCTTGTAACGTCAGATATAACACACAGCCCTTCCTCTCCTCAGCAGCAGGACTCAGATTTCAGCAGGAGGTGAGTCACTGCTGTTTGTCCACAGGAGGAACACTGTCCTGTCAGAGTTGTTTAGGGACGGACATGAAGAAATGTGAACCTGTCCTTTAATACTAATCCTGCTCTGACCTCCATCATCACTCTGAGAACATGAAGACCATCAGGACAACTGGTCAGACTGGATTTAATGAGGACAAACATCAACAGAGAGTAACAGGACAACAACTTACTGTCTGTCTGAGGAATGTTCTTGTTTGAAATTAATAAAAAACTCATTTGACTTGTCACTCTTGAAGGACACACAGCTGGTTTGATCTTGTTTGAAATCAATGATCTCATCCATTGATCGGGACAAGCAGGATCTGGTGAACAAAGCATGAATCAGTTATATTTAAATGTAACAGCTCACCTCTTTACAGCAGGAGCTGGTTGTCCTTTAAAATCAATGAGAAGACCTTTTGACTCGTCACTCTTGAAGGAAACACAGCTGGGTTCAGGTCCAGGTTCAGGTTCAGGTCCAGGTCCAGTAGAGGCTGGTCTCCTGTTGGACAGAGAAGAAGACCACCAGAGATGTTAATTCACTTTCTAGTCTTCAGACACAGAAGCTTCTGTCCATAAAATAGTGGAAAACATCAGGAATAAACCTTCAGAGAATATTGGACCAAACTAATTCAATAAAGTGAAATGAAGAGTTGAAGACTGGTTCTATTGGGCAGCTTTCTAAAATGAGAATATACATTTAAGTGAAGAAGAAAGAAGCTGAAAATAAACATCAGGTTTCAAAAAACATCTTTCTCCACAGTTAAAACATGAATCAGTCACATATTAATGTTATTAACAGCTCACCTCTTTACAGCAGGAGCTGGTTGTCCTTTAAAATCAATGGGACGATCTTTTGACCAGTCACTCTTGAAGGACACACAGCTGGGCTCAGGTCCAGGTTCAGGTCCAGGTCCAGGTCCAGGTTCAGGTCCAGATCCAGTGGTTTTAGAGGGAGGGCCTCCCTCCCCTCTGTCCTCACACTGATTCATGCTGCTCATCTCACACACACTTTCATCTGGAGGGGAAACACAAATCATTCATCTGCACATCAACTGAACATTAATTGACTATTATTAATTTCAACCATGAAAATTTAAACATAAAACAATTATTTCTCAACAAGAAGTATAAAGTGACCTTTGAAAAAGAGAGAAAGGACAAAATGTTTGAAACATTCAACAAATAAAATGAAAATGTTAAAAACTAAGATGAGCTGCAGAATCACACAGCGCAGCTCCTGATTGGTCAAACAGTTTCTGCAGCAGCTGATAATATCTTTTGCTCACAAGTTGATTTATTGAGCTGTAAATGTCAGTAAACAGCATTTTACATGTTGTAATGTTGTGTCTGTGTCAGTAATGCCATCGTTGGTTTAATGGACTAAATTCAAGAGGCGTGAAGCAAAGATTACACAACACACACACACACACACACACTGTCTCGTGTGTGACTAAATGTGTTACAAGCTCAACAATATAATATAATATATATAATATATAATATACACCTATGTCACGAACATTACACTTGTTTACTTTATGGTTGCGAGTGTGCTTCACCTGTGTGACGTAGCTGAGGTCTGAGGTCACATGACGTAACACACCGTGCAGTAATAATATGAATAATGATAAGAAGTTAAGCTTCTACAGTGAAACTCTAAATACTCAAAGATGTTTAACCAAGTTAAACTGTCGTCAGTCTGTGTTGGCTGTGTTTCAGTAAGTAAGCAGGTATCGGCACAAAATGGCGGATATTCTTATCGGCAGTTGTTTCTCCTCCGTCGTCCCGAGTTTAAACTTAAACGAGTTCGTCGAGAAATAAACAACGAGCTTCACTTTTTGTGCTGTTTCCGGTGTAACAATGAAAAGTAGAGCTTGTGTTAGCGAGTCGAACATGTCAGATTCATTACATTACCTTCAGCTGGAGGTTCAGACGGAGAAAACTATCTGCAACACACCTGTCAGAGAAAGTGAAAGTAAACTTTGAGGAGGAAACAGCCAGAGAGGCGTGTGACTGACTGGGAGTCTTCCTGTTAGACTGAGGGGGCTGCAGCACGACCCACAACGAGCTAACACATGCCGAATTTACAAGAAGGCCCAAATAATGAAGAATCAGTCACAAACAGCGTTTCTGGAGGTTATAAAGTGTCTCCTAACTGAAAAACTCACTAAATGGAGAGATTTCATAAGGGAGTCTGGGGGTTGACATGTTCACACTGTTAGTGACGTCACCACAGAGGATTTCTGGGTATTGAAGTTCCAATCAAGAGTAGAATGTGTTGGTCAGAATGTTTTCACAGCTGATGTGGACACCATTCATTATTAAATACGGCACATTTCAATGAATATCCTTGAATATAATTTTGACAAATCCTTAATCACTGGTGACTTCTTGTAAATTCGGCTTTAAAATGCAAAACATTAGGATGTTTATTTCCTTGTAAAACGTGTCAGTTTCCACCAGCCTACATTAAACAGTAACTACTGTAATATGAGCTACTTCTTAGTCATGTTGAATATAAAAGCAGCTTTGTTATAAGATCAGTTCAGGGCTGGATGAAGAGTCAGAGCTGTCAGACTGAGAGCGCAGGACACGAGATTCACCACAAGAGGGAGCTAAAGGGCAGCAGAGCAGAGGAGAAGCACCACAAGACACAAAAACATACTTTTTTTTAAATATTTTATTTATACTTTTTTAATTCTTTACAAAAAACAAAGGACAGAAAAAGGAAACAAAAAACCAAAAAAACCAAAAACCTACATACAAAATGGACATACAACACCTGACATTGTTACCCTGAGAGGAAAATCAAAGCCTTGGTCAGTACAGAAACAATACAGGAAACTGAATGAATTACAAATACCACATAGCAGCCTGATTCATATTATTGGTCATTTAGGTCTCATCAAGTAAGGCCAAAAATGGTTTCCATGTTTTCTCATAATGCTTAGGTGCATTCCCTCTACTAAGGCGAATCTGTTCCATCCTTGAAACAAAAACCATTTCGTTAAGCCACCACTTAAAGCAAGGGGATGATGGAGATTTCCAGTTAAGTCAAATTAATTTTTTGGCTGCTACCATGCCTGTTTTGAGAGCCTGCTTACAGTGGGAAGGGAGGGTCGATGTCCTTTCAGAGGAACCAAAAATAGCAAGGTTACAGTCTGGTTGAATAATTATTTTATATTGCTTAGAGAACCAATTGAATATGTCGCTCCAAAAGCTGTCCAGCACTGGGCAATACCAAAATAAATGTGAGAGTGAACCTTCGGCTCTGTTACATCTATCACACATGGGAGACACTGATTCAAATATTCTATTAAGTTTAGTTTTGGAGTAATGCAGTCTATGTAGGACTTTAAATTGAATTAGGCGATATCTTGAGTTTATAGAACACTTCTGTATACTGGACAGGCCCTCCTCCCATAGTTCCTCTGACAGTGGAACTCCCAGTTCTTTTGACCATATATCCCTGAGATGACTGGTACTCACTGGCATCTCAAAAGCAGTAACAAAGCGCGAAATCAAATGCCTGGAGTTTGGTTGTAAGAGAAATGTATCATAAAAATTATAATTATGTGGTCTTAATGGGAAATCCGAAACATGTTCTCTTACAAAATGTCTGACCTGTAAATATCGATAAAAATGTGACTGAGGGAGGTGATATCTAGCCTGGAGCAGAGGGAAAGAAGCAAAATTGTTATCTATGTAAAAATCAGAAATGCAACGTAGGCCTCTCTTTCTCCAGTCCAGAAACACCCCATCCGTCAAGCCTGGTTTAAACAAATGATTACCCGCTATTGGTGCATTTAATGAAACATTTGGTAATCCAAGGGCTTTTCTTATTTGACTCAATATCTTCAAAGAATTGCTAAGAACAAAATTGTTACCAAATAACTTGTGGGATGGCTGTGCAATTGAAAAGAGCAACGCTGGGAGCGAAGTTTGTGATACAGACATGGATTCAATTTTTAACCAGAGCGGAGAGGAACAGTCATCATGAGGAGAACCCCCCTGCCAGAAAATGAGAGCCCTTGCATTTGCAGCCCAGTAATAATGCCTAAAAATCGGGAGACCAAGACCCCCGCTTTTTACGTTCTTCTGCAGATGGGCTTTAGAAATGCGAGGGGGTTTATCTGCCCAAACAAATGACAGGACAACTGAATCTAGTTGTTTACAAAAATGTAACGGCAAATAAATAGGGAGGTTTTGAAAAAGATACAAGAACCTTGGAAGTGCAACCATTTTAATGGCATTTATACGGCCAATCATTGAGAGAGGGAGCAGTTTCCAGTTCTTAATATTAGCTTTTAGTTTATCCACCATATCCAAAAAATTCAATTTCAGTAAGAGTTTGGGGTTTCTGGAAATCTTAAGGCCAAGGTAATTAATATGGGTAGTAACCAATTTAAATGGCAAAGATTTCACGAAAATAGGGCACATGTTAGTCAATGGCATGAACTCACATTTGTCCCAGTTAATTGTGTACCCAGACAATTTACCAAATGATTCTATATAATTCAGGAGGTTGGGAACTGAGACCACTGGGTCTGATAAACAGATCAATAAATCATCAGCATACAGATTAACAAGGCTTTCGACATTACCAAACTTTACACCATGAATATCTGGGTGACCCCTTATACCTATTGCAAGTGGTTCCAAGGTAATATCAAAGAGAAGAGGAGAAAGAGGGTCGCCCTGCCTTACACCCCGCTGTAACTCAAAGGGTTGGGACCTATCTGAATTAGTGAGAATAGAGGATACTGGTTTAAGATAAATCATTTTCACCCATTCAATAAAACTTTCCCCAAATCCAAATTGCTTTAGAGTCTTCAGCATGTAAGGCCATTCGATCTGATCGAATGCCTTCTGGGCATCAAGAGATAAAATAGCAGCCTGTGTATTTTCCCCATGTACTGAATATATTGTATTTAAAAGCAGACGGACGTTACTAAAAGAAAACCGACCTGGGATAAATCCAGTCTGATTAGGGTGTATAATTGTGGAAATATGCCTACCTAATTTTGTAGCCAAAACTTGAGTTATTATTTTCAGATCACAATTTAAGAGAGCAACCGGTCTGTAACTTGCAGGATCCACCGCTTCCCTTCCCCCTTTCAAAAGCAAGGAGATATTTGCCTCATATAATGAACTGGGGAGCGTCTTATTGCTCATAGAATCTTTCACCATTCTCAGCATGAGTGGAACTATTTTGTCATGAAATGATTTATAAAATTCACAGCCAAAGCCATCTGGGCCGGATGTTTTTCCAGAGGGGAAGGCTCGAATAGCATTCAAGAGGTCAGTTTCAGAAAATGGGGCATCCAAGTCATCTCTCGCCGCACTATACTGGTCTTCAAGAAGAAGAGGGTTGAAGCGCCAGCTGTATTTTGGTCTAGATAGGATATTTCTGAAGTTAAGAGAAACTGGACTGTGATCAGATATTAAAATATCATGATATGTAGAATTAGTAACACTAGGCAGTAATTCAGAAGCTATCAGAAAGTAGTCAATCCTAGTGTAAGACTTATGGACATGAGAATAAAAAGAAAACTCCTTATCTGTAGGATGCTGCAGGCGCCATATTACAACCATATTCCTTGTTTTAATTAAATCATTCAGAATTCCCACTAAAGCTATAGTGGGAGGTGGCTTTGTAGAAAACCTATCCAGGACCGGGTCCAGATAACAATTAAAGTCTCCTCCAATAATAACATTCGGGGTGGAGTCCGGTATCAAATCAAATGCTTTACGGAAGAAATCAGGATTATCGATATTTGGACCATAGATGTTAAGCAACGTTATTGGAAGGGAGATTATGTGTCCAGATATCATCAAATACCTGCCATATGGGTCTGCTGTCATACAGTCAAGACTAAATGGTATATCTTTTCGGAAAAGAATAGCAACCCCCCTAGACTTGCGGGTAAAAGGTGCTTGATAAACTTGTGAGATCCAATTTGCTCTCAACCTGCGCTGCTCATTTACACCGATGTGCGTTTCCTGAAGAAAAACTACGTCTGGTTTTAATGACTTGAGATGCGAGAAGACGCGACCCCTTTTAATCACATGACCCAATCCCTTTACATTCCATGAGACCAATGTAAATGTATCATTTATGCTGCTACGTGTTACGTTATCTGATACTGACATTATCCCTATAATAAAAGCAATCTGGTATCCTCTCAAACGTGCACAAAATATAATAAAACAAGACACAAAGTACATCCATTGTAACCTGAGGTAACACCCTCAAACAAACCCATGAACCTGAACATGTCCCCTACCCGCCCGCAAGCACTTCCCCAAACGAAGCACAGACATCCCTTCATGCTCGGGGCCGCTACACGCACGGCCTGAAACCTGCCTTCAAACCTAACTCGCTGTTAAAGCTGTGATAGCTAACTTAGCCCAGTTCCGCTGCCAAACATAATTGACCTGAGTCCGAAGAATCAGAATGACAGTCTCTCAGTGTGTTGAACACAGTTATTTGAATGAGAAGTGTAGCACTAGTCTTAAGATGAGTTCTTTAAGTCAGTGTTGATAAAAGTCATTGCCTCACTCGGTGTTCTGAAGACCTTGAACCTTTAGCTCCCGTAGCATCCGCTGGGCCTCGGTGTACTCACGCCGCTGCCGCATCACCTCAGGCGTGTAATCCGGGAACATTAGCACCTTGTTGGCTTTGTACTCTAGTTGTCGTTCCCTCCGGAGGCGAAGTATGAGCTCCTTCTCCCGATAGAAGTGGACCCTGGCGATGATGGCGCGAGGCTTAGCTCCAGCTGTGGGCGGCGGCCGCAGGGTCCGGTGCGCCCAGTCGATAACCACCGGTGACTGAAAACTGTCTTTGCCAAAAAGCTTCGGGATTAATGCCTCGATGAATTCGGTTGGTTTACCGCCCTCTTCCTGTTCAGGAATGCCGATAATCTTGATATTGTTGCGACGCGACCGGCCTTCGAGGTCATCCACCTTTAGCCTGAGCGCGTTGTTTTCATCCTTCAGGCCAGAGACTGCCTTCTCCAAGCAGGTTATGCGGCTCTCATGGTCCAGCACTCGTTCTTCCACTGTTTCAACCTTCTCCAATAGTTCCCTTTGAGAGCTCTGCACTACTTGAAGTGTTTGCTCTAGTTTATCAAACCTGCTGTTCATGTGTCCCAGGATCTTGTCGGAAACTTTCTCCCATATTGACGGCAACAGCTCCGTGTCGCTGTCGCTGGAGTCATGAACTGGCTGGCTAGCGCTAGCATTGTTAGCATTAGCGCTAGCATTGTTAGCATCAGCGCTAGCATTGTTAGCATTAGCGCTAGCATTGTTAGCATTAGCGCTAGACGAAGCAGAGGATGGTGGAGGCCACTCGACGTTTTTTGACGACTTCCTCGGCATGTCGTTGCATAAACTTAACTGGTTAGGCCACTACTGTGTACAGTTGTTCCCGAGGCTGATAGAATTATGTACGAGACTGTCAGAATAATAATTTTACAAATTGGCAGGGAAGAGCCCCTGAAAGCACGTCTACTCCATGCGCTGCTCACTAGCGCCCCCCACAAAAACATACTTTAATAAATGTCTTTGACCTGTTTCACTGTTTTCTGTCACTTTACTCGTTTATATTTTCTTTTTATGTGTGATTTGATTCGGAAAGTGCTCCATGAATTATCATCAGGGGGGTTGAAAGCTTTAATTTTTCTCCTTTTTGTTCATGTTCTTATTTTTCTGAGTTTAAAATGATCCTCATCTGTATCTACCCAGAGCTGCTGTCAGATATTAAAGGGTAAATTCAACTAAATAGGAATTCAGTCCTCGTCTTTTCAGTTCCGTGCTGATGGAGAGTCAGGTGAATTGTCTTAGTCCACAGAACATCTCTGGAGCTCAATTAAACTTTGCTGAATTAGTTATCAGAACTTCCTGTTTGCAGTGTGCCTGTGGATATACACGCTACTGTCACCAGATTTATGGAGGACCAAACCTGACATAAGTATAAATAAATAAATGCATAAATGCATAAATAAATAAATAAATAAATAAATAAATAAATGCATAAATGCATAAATGCATAAATAAATACACAAATAAATAAATAAATGCTGAAATAAATGTATAAATAAATAAATGCATAAATAAATACATGCATAAATAAATGAATAAATAAATAAATGCTGAAATAAATGTATAAATAAATAAATAAAAGTATAAATAAAAGAATAAATGCTTTTTATTTATTTATACATTTCTGTTCACCTACATTTATTTATTTCTGTATTTCTGTTCACCTACATTTATTTATTTCTGTATTTCTGTATTTCTGTTCACCTACATATATTTATTTCTGTATTTCTGTGTCCATATGTAAATGAGGAGGTAGGAGGTCCTAACCTCTGTCAAGAGCATGATTGGTCAAATCAGAGAGCCAGACAAAAGCAAACGATTCCTGATCTCAAGCCTCACTCTCTGTAACGTTGTAAACAGCTCCAGTTAGCTTAATGGCCTCGACCAGTGTGACAGGTTAACTGGCGTTCATTTTAACTTGTGAGGGTCCCAGATGTGCTGGTGGTGTGGTTTGAGAATCCTGTCTGGAGAGCCGTGTCCGCTAACCAAGAAAAACATTCTGCTCATCCCTCCAAGTCATGTATACGTGTATTCGTTTTGACGTGGCTTGAACACTTCTATCCACACGGAGAAGCCGGGGCTGCGACTTGCAAACCACTGCTAGACGAGCGCTACAGAGCACAAATCGTCCAAAAGTGCATGTTGTCGGTCTCATATCTTTGTCTTGAATCTCTGTACTCTTAAACAACTCATGTGTGGAACAGTATCAAGCATTTGTTCACGCCGAGCGACTCGAGAGCGGCGTGGACACCGCTGTTAGCAGTTAGCTGCTAGTTAGCTTTTAGCTGCTCGCTGTAGCGCTAAGAGCGTAGCGTCCAGGTTAACTGTTGACACATGTTACCACCGAGAGTGAGATACATGTCTGGGCTTTCCTATGAACCATTGTCGCTACTGGTGTTTGTATCACAGGTTGATCTGGACGTCTCACGATTTGCCACAGCTGATTGATATCCAGCCCGAGCTCAGCGTCAGGTCAAAGTACTCTGCAGACTGTTTGACCAGCAGGCTGTATGACAGTGTACAGTTTTCACACTGACTTAGCTTCAGCTTTATAACGATGTATGCGGCTCGGAACGATGGCTTTAAGCGACCATTTGAACAGTGCGGAATGAAAAATACCCGATGGTAACCGGTGTCACAAGGTAGCCTGGACGCTGCGCTACAGCGAGCAGCTAACAGCTAACATAAGAGCTAACAGGCGTCTCCACGCCGCTCTCGAGCCGCTCGGCGTGAACAAATGCCTCAGCCTGTTCCACCCATCAGTTATTTGAGAGTACAGACATTCACGACAAAGATATGAGACCGACAACATGCACTTTTGGACGATTTGTGCTCTATAGCGCTCGTCTAGATACACATATACATGACTTGGAGCGATGAGCAGAATGTTTTTCCTGGTTAGCGGACATGGCTGAGGACCCCTCTCTCTCCAGACGGGATTCTCAAACCACACCACCAGCACACCTGGGACCCTCGCAAGTTAAAATGAACGCCAGTCAAATTCATAACTATACCATAGCTACATGAACAAATGTCAACAACTGCAGCTAACAGTTAGCTGAGCGGGCTTGCTGGTAGCCAGCAACATTCCTGTACAGTGTACAGGAATCAGCGCTGCTAGTAAGGCAGAAGTAGTAGACCTTCATCGAGCACACTCCTGTAACCAATCATGCTCTTGACAGAGGTTAGGACCTCCTACCTCCTCATTTACATATGGACACAGAAATACAGAAATAAATATATGTAGGTGAACAGAAATACAGAAATACAGAAATAAATAAATGTAGGTGAACAGAAATACAGAAATAAATAAATGTAGGTGAACAGAAATGTATAAATAAATGAAAAGCATTTATTCTTTTATTTATACTTTTATTTATTTATTTATACATTTATTTCAGCATTTATTTATTTATTCATTTATTTATGCATGTATTTATTTATGCATTTATTTATTTATACATTTATTTCAGCATTTATTTATTTATCTATGTATTTATGCATTTATTTATTTATTTATACTTATGTCAGGTTTGGTCCTCCATACAGATTACTTTCATATTGATGGAAACTTAAAAATGTCAAGTTTCTGAGGCAAGCAGTTCAAAGATTTCTGAACCATTTGTCTTCCACATTAGTGAAGGGCTGGGAATCCTCAGTAACCATGGTGACCATGCCTCATCCACATCAGTCTTCCCTCCTGATGACAAAAAATGCAGTATTCAATTACAGATGTCATTAATTAGTCACACTTAAAATATAGATTAATGTTGTAGTTGTATGTTTGTATGCTGTCTTATCATTGCATCCTAAAATGGCTTACCTGAGCTTGGTCCACCTTGGTTGGTCTCCTTGTTCCCATGTAAGGGATCACTCAATAGTGAGTGTGAGGAGCTGAAGAGGACGGACGTGCTCCGTGTTGAACAAGAAGTAGCCCGTGTTGAACAAGAAGAAGCCAAAGAAGAGCCTGACTGCACGGAAAAGTGAGACAATGCCTCCTAAGTCAGACCTTAAGAATGAGAATGAGAAAAAAGACCAGCTGATAAAGGAGCTGGGAAACAAAGTGGAGGAGCTGGATCAACAGGGAAAGCTCAATGATGTGATTGTGACTGGCCTCATAATCAAGCCTCCAACCTACGCAGCGGCGGCTGCAGCTGGGAATTCAGTCCATGAGCCTGGTGAATCTGAGATGAAATCTGTGGAGAAGCAGGTGTCTGAGTTCCTGAATGGTAAAGGCATCGAGGTGAATTTCGGCAACGTGGAAGTATGTTACCTCTTACCTCGAAGGAAAGAGTCAGCAACTCGAGCTGTCATCCTGAAATTCATCAACAGAAAATACAAGACTGCACTGCTGAAGCAGGGCAAGAAGCTCAAAGGCTCGAATGTCTACATCAATGAGAATCTCACCAGAAAGAATGCAGACATCGCCAGAACAGCTCGCCAACTGAAAAAGGATGGTAAGATACAACACACCTGGACGGCTAACTGCAGAATCTACATCAAAACAAATGGAGCATCAGCTGAAGAAGTCAAAATAATCCAGATCAGGAGCAAGGATGAGTTGGAGAAATACAATAACTAAGGTATGGCTCACGAACACTCCATAACTACAGCACAGCAAAGTTCAACGGTTCTTACACAGACTGAAAGTATGATGGGAATATCTGAAAGGATTGCTGAGCTAGGAAGTGTGGAGTTCACTACAAATCAACATGTGAATCATACCTTATCTGACCCGAACGAAGGAATTGACCCGGATAATCACTTCTGTTTCAACATGACTGGGAATTGCAAGTATTATACTGAAGTTCAATACAGAGACAGCGCTGAGATGGACGGGAAACTGTCTCTAATTCACTTTAACAGCAGGAGTCTATATACCAACTTCGGCCACATCAAGGAATACCTAAATCACTTCAAAACCCCTTTCACCATCATTGCAGTGTCGGAAACATGGATTAATGAAGACAAAGGCACAGATTTTTTCCTGGATGGATATAATCTTGTAAAAAGTATGTACATTCAATCGTTGATCAGTACAGATCAATACAGGAGGGTTGATAAAGGTCAGAGGCACGAATCAACAGACACTGTGCAGACACTGTGTTGAGGCGGCATGTGAGCATAACAAATACCATTCTGTACCCAAACAATAAGTTGAACCTGAGAAAATTGTATGGTCCAAGGCCAATGCCAGTTGTACATAGCAGGATGTTGTTATAATGTGTATCAACAATGTGAGATAACTTAGGTACGAACACTGTGACACTACTGTGAGTTATCACAAGTTCTTCTGAGCTGTGAAGAACTCAACTAGCCCTGTAAATCGGCACACAACAGTAGACACACATGTAATCGGTATGTACTGTCTAGAGCTTGAATTCAGCTCTGTATGCTACTGCTGTAATATGTTTTGTCAAAGGTCATAACAAAAGAAGTTGAAAAAAAAAAGAAAAAAGAAAAGAAAATGTAAATGCAAATGACAAGAAAAGATCAGGATGAAGACTTTATCCTGTGGGTAATGGGGGCGGGACTTGATAAGCTTTGGCTTCTCCCGCTTTTCCCTTTCGGCCATGTGTATTGTATTATTTGAACAATGATGAAATGTGATGTTTATGAATTGACATGCCCGAAATAAACAACATAAATAAATAAATAAATAAATAAATCCTGTACAGACTCAACTGTTCAGCACTGACAATGTTTCTGTGACAGGAGGAGACTCTGCACACTAAACACCACACAGACACACTGAGGAACCAGGACTGGACCTGTACCAGAGTCCAAATCCAGGATAAAGAGGTTCAGTGAATGTGGTGTTGAAGGTGTGGAGGTGGATCAGTGAGTCAGAGGAGACTCTGTAGAAGGACAGAGTGCCAGCAGGACAGTCCACATACACTGCTACTCTACCAGAGGAGGAGGAGGAGGAGGAGGAGAGATGTCTGTTTGTCTCTTGTTGTGCCTGACAGAGTAACGACCATCAAAGCACCTCAGACTCCAGGACTGATCATTCAGTCCAAACACACAGTCTTCACTGTCTCCTCTCCATCTGATTCTTCTGTAACTCACTGATATAGAAACACTTCCTCTCCACTCGACCTCCCAGTAACAGCGACCAGTCAGACCAGTTCTACACAGCAGCTGATGACACCACCTGGACACAAACCTCTCTGGATGATGAGGATATGACTGATCCTCCTCCACATGTGTCATCTTCCTGTTGTTGTCAGACAGTTTGATGTTTCTGCTGACTGTGTTTGTGTCGACTGTGAGCTCACAGGAATCTGATGGAGAGAAAAAGACACAACACAGCTGCAGTTATTAATGTGTCATCAGTGTGATGATGACATCACAGATGTGAATGAGTGATGTCACAGTGTTTTGATGAATGAAAGTAAAAAGACACTCACACTTCCTCAGACCTGGTGTCAACCATCGGACTCCAGCAGGCTCCACCCTGAAAGGAGGAGGGGGGTCAGAGCAGCACATCCTCTTTCAGCATGCAAACATGGACATGACATGACTCTCATACACAGAAACACAATCTGTCCATCAGGCTGCTTCTCCCTGTTCTCCCTGAACCTCTTCACCTCTGCCACTCTCCTCACACACTGAGAGTGAGCCACAGGATGTTGGTGTGTGTGAAAGAGGACGACAACATCTGAGAACACACACAAACCTCCTGTTGGATTTATCACTTCATCTTTATTTTATTGGATGTTGTTGCTGTTTCCTGTGGGCGACCTTACGCTTGCTGTTTGAGCCAATGTCAACTTGTGCTTATGTTTCTATATTATAGGACTTTTGGATTTGGACGTCAGAACTTTTGAGGTCCGATTCCTGTTTGAAGCGTGCTTTGTTTTACTGAGCAAAGAAACAAATACAATTTATACGTAATAAATCAATCAGAAAACATTGGACGTTGGTTCCCGACCTCTGCCACAAAACCAAGTGACAGAGACTCCCAGACTGTTTCCCTCCAGAACCTCACAAGTGTCACTGAACCTGTTTGCGATAGAAACAGTTTCACGGTTTCATGTGTTGACATGTTCATGTTACTATAGTTTGGTGCTGGATTGATATCTGATGTATATTACAGCAGTAATAGTTACTGTGAGGAGAACTTCATGTTATGTTTGATGCCATTAAAAGCAGAAACAATGACAGAAAATGTCTCTCAGTCTGAAATCTGCTGTGGTGAACATGATGTGTCCAGATGTGACCAGAGGAACATCTGACTATGAAGCCAGGAATCTGTCTTTCTTTCTGTCTGTCTGCGGTTCACATGTCTCCGCACATGTTAGCTAACGTTAGCTAGCTAGCTAAAAGGTCAAATGAAGCGGTGCTCGTGTGACTAACGGCTGTTAGCTAACATTAGCGGCCGTAAGCGCGCTAGCTAACGGTCGCTAATGTTAGCTATGTTATTCACGTTTAGCCAGCTAGCTATTGATAGCGACGCTAACGGCCGCTAACGGTAGCTGGCTAGCTAACATGAGTCCTTCTTCATTTGAACTTGTAGCTAGCTAGCTAACGTTAGCGTTAGCTAATGATGCAGGACTCAAGTGACGAATGGCCGTTAGCTAGCTAGCTACTTCAGAACTCCTCACACATTTTGTTACACCTTGAGACACCAAAAATGAGCGGAGGTGTGTTTTCTTCATTTATGTTTGCATATTATGTGTTTACAACTTGTTTGGAGTCCTGTTGTGGTAAAGTCGGTGGGCCATATTTTCCAGAAATTCCATCACTCTTTGCAGCTGTGAAGACCCTCATTTCAGATAAGGTCACAGAGAGCTCAGGCTGTTAAGGTGAAAGTGAATATGAGGCGAGTGTTGCTCTACAATCACCACCTCCTTAACCCACATCTCCCAAACCAACAAAGTACATTTTTGTAATGATCAATTAAAAACATAAAACATTCTGTCACTGGTGATTTTCTTTGTTTTTATTCCTGTGTTTTTTTCCTTCTTACAATTAATTAGGGAATGAGACTCCACCGGAGTGTCTGCTCATTGTTGGGAGACTGCAAAAGCACAACCCACAGTGAAAGGAAAGGCCCGCACCCTTCTGCTGGGCCTGTTCAGCACTGATGCCCTACTGAAGTCCAACCTGACGGGAGGGGTCAACAAGGTCGGTCCATCTGCAGAGAGACGCAGCCTCTGGACCCCAAGAAGCTTAAAGCTTTACTCAGTAAGACAGTAAAAAAATGTTTAATGGATTAATATATTTTGCTACAAGTTATTGTAAATGGTAAAGGGTAACAAACCTCGGGTTATTCACTGCCTGTGTCTACAGACACCAGCGATACAGCCCAAATGTGCATTTTTATTCGGATGATGTTTACAGATATGACTGTAAAAGAGGAGCTGTTAACATTACTGCTCATGAAAGAACACACGTGGTGAGAGGACATTTTTCAGTCATTCAAAAACTTTCAGGAGAAAACCAGCAGCAGCTCCTGGTGTGTAAACTGTGCAGTATTGACAGCTGTTTGTCACCTATGTGCATTACTGCTGTCAATGTTTATGTGCAGCACCAAGGGTTACATTACTCTCTCAATATCAGTTATGCATTGTGTTATATAAAGTATACTCAGTGTATGTATAAATAAAGAGATGTTTTAAATCACCAATTATTTGTATCGGTATCGGCCTTAATCCTCAATGATCTTTTATTCTGAAAGTCCTTCCAATAATCAGACTACAGCAGTCTACATAATAAAAATTGCATCTCTTCAATCAAACCTGTATCCATCTGCAGCGTCTTTCACGTTTGTCTGCAATAATCTAGTTTTCACATGGCAGCTTTAAAATACAACACTGGGGCAGAACAATCAACAATCAACATGAGCTGCAGACTCTTGATGATGCTCTGTCTCTGCATCGTGATGCATCTTATAATGGAGACATTTCATCACCTCTAATACATTTATGTTGCTTTTAAAATTTGTAAGTTGTTTGAAAGTGAACTGAACAAGACTAAAGAGGAAAATGTAACAGCAATGTTTTATTCTTTTAATAAAATGCTGGACATGTAAAAAAAAAACAAAAAAAAACCATCTGCTTTAGTGATTTGATGTGATTAATGGGTTATGAAAATAGTTGTTAGTTGCAGCTCTGTAACTTGTGACAACAAACACTACTCTGTGTTGTGTTGGTAGGGAGTGAGTCTCTCTGGTATGTGACAGAGCTACGAGCACGTTGCTGCAGTCACAGTAAAGTGCTGCTGTTATTACTGTAGTCGGACATAAAGTGTGTGGATAGACTCAGTTAGTGACTGAAACCATGTGTTGTTTGCTGCCACAGAAGACAAATTAAAAGTCCAATCATGCAACGTTGTCACGCCATCTTCCTGCATTCAACACTTCCTATAAATCTTTCAAAATGAAGGTCCTGCATTATGTAGTTATTTAACAGATTTTACTTTGAAGCAGCAAAATCAGGAAACATTGGATTTCCACCAGCTGCACTTTAACAGACTCCAGAACAGCTGAGAGTGAAACTGAGTCAGCAGCTACGAGCCAGGCTGAAGTAAATTACAACAGCATTAAACCAGAAGTCCACCAACTACTGTATAGAGCTGCAGCTCTGCACAGGTCACATATCATGTTAATCAATGGAGCAGATGATTGATCACTGAATGTCTTCTGTCATTTGATTTAGCTGGTGGTGCAAAACACTGAAACTTTCCTGCCCCTGCAGGCTGTTATAATGATAACTACCCAAACGCAGCAGCGGTTCACCAATTCTCTGCCGTTGGTCGCTCGCACAGAGTGAAGCAGCTCCGCCTTGATTACAAACTGACGTGTAATTCACACAGAAAGCCGACGCTGCGGCTCCTATAGAGGCGTGAACTACACATCATGATGATGACGTCTGTGTGTTTTTAAGGTGTTACACCATTTTCATTGTCAATCTAAACCCATGAATAGTTTATAATCATTTATACCATGGTCTGGGGGAATACTCGATTCTGATTGGCTGCAGGGTGTCAATTAACCCCTGATATATGGACACCTACTAAGTAGTTCCAGTCAATTTGACTGTTCACCACTGTAAATTAATGCGCTAGCTGGCGTACCAAATCTGAATATTTTATTTCCAGCACTGAGTGCAGTGTATCAGTCCTTCAGTATCCTCTGAACACCACAGGGTGGCTACTGTAACACACAAGCTGCAGAAAGTACACTTCCCCTTTAAACTTACTGATACGCGAATAATCCCATATCCCGTTCACTGTTCAGCTCTCTGCTCCAGGCTGCGGCCACAGTAATGTTACACACGGCCGTCATTGTTTGTGAAAATCTTGCTATTGATTTGGGGACAATGACATGACTGGTTAGTTAGCTAATCGTGTTAGCTAGCATACTGTGAAATTATATTTACTGTTTGTCAACCGTATGCAATGTTATTGACTTTGAATCTTGCTAGCATAGCATTAGCTTTCTGGCTCATCGCTGAGCGGACTAGAATATCTCCCGTTGCCAAGTCGTATTTATGATCCGTCCTATTTACTGGAGGAGTGAACAATGTCTCCGTTGCATAAGAACCTTACGGGAGAGTAATGACTGTTCCAGGTATTAGTCAAACCCTCAGGCGTTACCAGGGAAACTAAGTTATGGCTTGTGAAAAACTTTATATTTTGATTGTAAAACGCATGAAAATGTAAATTAATGGTCCAAATTTCTTTTCTTTGGCAAGTGACCATGGTATAAGTGGGATAATGCTCTTTGAGGTGTCCATAAACAGGAGTTAATGGGCCTCTGCGTCATCCATTAACTCCTGTTTATGGACGCCTCGTTGGGCATTATCCCTTACATGGATGCTGTTATAATGTGTAGTGATTTAGAGCTAAAAACCTAACTTTGTCACTCTCAAGGATGTTTGGTGGGTCAGGATCTCACTTGCTTAAGTAAATAATTTCCATCAGTAAACTCCACACTGTCTGACTCACTAACAGGGACAGAGGCTGAAGTCACGTGTATCTGCTGTATTTTCTTGCTCAGCTTTTGTTTGGTCCTGTAACTTTGATTTGTGGGACATTTCTCTTTACTTAGTTGAGTGAAGGACCTGTGTTGTTATCAGACTGTCAGACCGACAGTCCCTTGATATGCACAGCTGGCTTATTCATTCACACTGGTTCAGTTCACCAATAAAGCGCCCCTGATACTACCTCCAGAGGCGGATCAGCGTCGGAGCGAAATTTCACCTCTCGCCGCCTCCGAGAAATTCACACAGAGGTGGAGAACTGGCAGTGTGCAGTGTGAATGGGACTACTGACTGTGGCTGCAGCAGGACTCTACATACCTGAGAGTGTCCAGTCTCCAGCCTGGATCCTCCAGTCGAGCAGATAGCTGCTTCACTCCTGAGTCTCCTGGATGATTGTAGCTCAGGTCCAGCTCTCTCAGATGGGAGGGGTTGGAGTCCAGAGCTGAGGCCAGAGAAGTACAGCCTTCCTCTGTGATCAGACAGCCTGACAGCCTGCAGACACACAAAACAACAAACATCGCAGATCAGCTGAGAGTCCTGATAATTAAGTGCACATCTGTGTTTAACGGTTTAACATTTATCATATTCATTATCTTAGTTTTCAATAATCAGCACTAAACGTTGAATATAACTGAAGTCGATGGAAATGCCATTAGTTTTGCAAATATTTGGCCATGAACCAACATATTGTACTGATGATGGCAAGAAAAGAAATTACAGTTCATCCTGAGGAAAGCATATATCTTAATATATATATTATAGTTTTAGGAGGATCAGAGGTGGAATGAAACTGTTCCCCCATTCCACCTTTGTAACTTTCACATCAACAGTAAGATGGAATGAAGAGACAGTGTGAATGGGGCTTCTGTGTCTGTCTCAACCCAACCAGTTGAGACAGATGGCGTTTCACTATTTAGTCCGGTTGAATGAATGAATGAATGAATGAATGAATGAATGCTTTATTTCAAACATGTGAAAAATATATTAAACTTAAAGCACTAGTCATTAAAACCCTTTGTATGTTTGAAAAGGAGTAGGAAGAAGCATTAGCTTATTAATTCCTACCCCTTCTCCACTTAGTACCTAGTACTATAGGTTATCTTACTTCCTGTGTATCCTGTTTTTTTTTTGTTTTTTTTTAATACTCTCAACAAAAACAATCACCAACAAACAACACAATAACCGCTTGTGTAAAAATAAAATAAATGACAAGTATGGCAAAATGTGAGAACCCTAGTGTTTGTCATACCCCTCTTCTGCCCTGTACCTTGTAAATACCATCTGTTTGTACCGCTGGTTGTGCTTGAGATTTCTGCCTGTTAAAAGTCAGTTTTTTGATTCCACTGTAACAACTGCTTGCTCATGAGGAACATGTTGGGTCTCTTAAATAAATTGAATTATATTAGAAGTATGATCAAGACCTGCTCCAATTGTAAAGTTAAATGAACTAATGACATAAAATAATGAATCCTGACCTGAGAGTTTTAAGGACACAGTGTGGACTCTTCAGTTCAGCAGAAAGTAGCTTCACTCCTGAATCCTGCAGGTTGTTGTTATTCAGGTCCAGCTCTCTCAGACTAGAGGACTGGGAGCTGAGAACTGAGGACAGAGCTTCACAGCTTCTCTCTGAGAGGTCACAGCCACCAAGTCTGGAGCATGAACAGTAAAAAAGACATTTACAGTATTGATAATATCATTGTAGAACATGTGAACTTGCTTTCTGTTTTACTCTAATATGTCAGAGAAATGAGTAATCAACAAAAGGAAATCTGGAACAAACAGACATTTAACAAAATGAGTAGTATGGTTTCAAAACATAGTTCTAACACGAGGCAGAGAGAGAGAACTGAATTCAAATGTTAAAGAAATGACAAAAGTAGTTTGAGACAAACTATGAACTACCTGACCTTAGAGTTTTAAGTTTACACTGTGGACTCTCCAGTCCAACAGACAGATGCTTCACTCCTGAATCCTGCAGGTTGTTGTTACTCAGGTCCAGCTCTCTCAGACTAGAGGACTGGGAGCTGATAACTGAGGACAGAGCTTCACAGCTTTTCTCTGAGAGGTCACAGCTACTCAGTCTGGAGCGTGAACAGTGAAGAAGACATTAGGCGATGCAGTATTCATAATATCATTGTAGCACATGAAGACTTTCTTTGTGTTTTACGCGAATATGTCAGAGATATGAAAAATCATTAATACTAAATCTGGATTAAACAGACATTAAACTATAATAAGTAGCAGGGTTTCTTTCTGAGAGGTTACAGACACTCAGTCTTGACAAAGAATGATGAAGAAAATTAGTTTTTATTTGGGTCAATAACAGCACATTTAAAATAAAATAAAATAATGAATCCTGACCTGAGAGTTT
The DNA here is from genome assembly GCF_900880675.1 of Sparus aurata. Lineage (NCBI taxonomy): Eukaryota > Metazoa > Chordata > Actinopteri > Spariformes > Sparidae > Sparus > Sparus aurata. Next base: position 107,711 of record NW_022045114.1, on the reverse strand, counting down.
CAAGGACACAGTGTGGACTCTTCCGTTCAACAGAAAGTAGCTTCACTCCTGAATCCTGCAGGTTGTTGTTACTCAGGTCCAGTTCTCTCAGACTAGAGGACTGGGAGCTGAGAACTGAGGACAGAGCTTCACAGCTTCTCTCTGAGAGGTTACAGTCACTCAGTCTGGATAAAGAATAATGAGCAGAATAAGAAAATTATTTGTATTTGGGTCAATAACAGCACATTTACTGCATTATGAAAAAACTTCTCCACACTTACAGAGCTTTGTTGGAGGCTTTGACCACTGGCAGCAGCCTCAGAAGAGCCTCCTCTGAAGCAGAGTATTTCTTCAGGTCAAACATGTCCAGATCTTCTTCTGATGACAGTAAGATGAAGACCAGAGCTGACCACTGAGCAGGAGACAGTTTATCTGTGGAGAGACGTCCTGAACTCAGGTACTGTTGGATCTCCTCCACTAGAGAACGATCGTTCAGTTCATTCAGACAGTGGAACAGATTGATGCTTCTCGCTGGAGACAGATTCTCACTGATCTTCTTCTTCATGTACTCAACTGTTTCCTGATTGGTTTTTGAGCTTCTACCTGTCTCTGTCTGCAGACCTCGGAGGAGATTCTGATTGGTCTTCAGTGAAAGACCGAGGAGGAAGCGGAGGAACAAGTCTAGATGTCCATTTGGACTCTGTAAGGCCTTGTCCACAGCACTCTGGAGGTACTGTGTCAATGCAACTAAGTTTTTTCTTGCTACAGACTTCTGGGAGTTGATGGGATGTGTTGGTTTGTCTTTGAATAGTTTAGACCACCGGGATGTCGACTGCTTTTCTTCTGACAGCAGATTGACTCCAGAGTTAATGAACATCAAATGGACATGAAGAGCAGCCAGAAACTCCTGAACACTCAGATGGATGAAGCAGAACACCTTGTCCTGGTACAGTCCTCTCTCCTCTTTAAAGATCTGTGTGAACACTCCTGAGTACACTGAGGCTGCTCTGATATCGATGCCACACTCTGTCAGGTCTGATTCATAGAAGATCAGGTTTCCTTTCTGCAGCTGATCAAAAGCCAGTTTCAGTCACATTGTGTCTGCAAAACTTTGAATCTGATACCAAAAAACTAAATCACTGGTTTGTTTTTCATACAAACTCTATTCTGAAATTCATTTTGTCTGATTTGTGTTACCTGAAAGTCATTTATTGAATATTTTGTGGGTTGATTTTACGTGATTAACGACAAAACGGCCTAAATACAAAGCAACTAGTAAATTCATCATTTGTAAATATAAGCTATATTCATGTCAACATGACTTGTGGGATGAAAAAATATTTAAAGTCTGAGTTTTAAAATGCTCCATGTAATTTTAGACCTGTTTATATAACTTTATTATTTTTGCGTATTTAATAAATATTGTAAAACAGTAAAATGTTCTGTCTTCAGTTCATATCTTTGTCTCAAGTGTTCAAACTATATTTAAGAGATCAGAAAATAAGTTATTTGTTTTTACATATTTTATATCTAATCAGCGGATATATCAGTTATCAGAGTTTTTTACTCCTTAATATGGGGTTTGGTACCGGCACCATGAAGTCCAGTTGGGTCGGGCCCTTGTAACATCAGATATAACACACAGCCCTTCCTCTCCTCAGCAGCAGGGTCAGATTTCAGCAGGAGGTGAGTCACTGCTGTTTGTCCACAGGAGGAACACTGTCCTGTCAGAGCTGTTTAGGGACGGACATGAAGAAATGTGAACCTGTCCTTTAATACTAATCCTGCTCTGACCTCCATCATCACTCTGAGAACATGAAGACCATCAGGACAACTGGTCAGACTGGATTTAATGAGGACAAACATCAACAGAGAGCAACAGGACAACAACTTACTGTCTGTCTGAGGAATGCTCTTGTTTAAAATTAATGACTGCATCCTTTGACCAGTCACTCTTGAGGGAAACACAGCTGGGCTCAGGTCCAGGTCCAGGTCCAGGTCCAGGTTCAGATCCAGGTCCAGGTCCAGGTTCAGATCCAGGTCCAGGTCCAGGTTCAGATCCAGGTCCAGGTCCAGGTCCAGGTTCAGATCCAGGTCCAGGTCCAGGTTCAGATCCAGGTCCAGGTCCAGGTCCAGGTTCAGGTCCAGGTCCAGGTCCAGGTCCAGTGGTTTTAGAGGGAGGGCCTCCCTCCTCTCTGTCCTCACACTGATTCATGCTGCTCATCTCACACACACTTTCATCTGGAGAGGAAACACAAATCATTCATCTGCACATCAACTGAACATTAATTGACTATTATTCATTTCAACCATGAAAATTTGAACATAAAACAATTATTTCTCAACAAGAAGTATAAAGTGACCTTTGAAAAAGAGAGAAAGGACAAAATGTTTGAAACATTCAACAAATAAAATGAAAATGTTAAAAACTAAGATGAGCTGCAGAATCACACAGCGCAGCTCCTGATTGGTCAGTGGTTATCAGTGGTTTAATGGACTAAATTCAAGAGGTGTGAAGCAAAGATTACACAGCAACACACACACACCAATGAAATTATTATTCTAAACAACGTTTGGCTCTAAGAAACTGTCAAGTGTTCTCCACAACTTTTGACATCTTAAAGACCAAACGACACAGAGTCTTCACTTGGCAGGACAGCAGGGAGAAACTGAAAACTAACTATGAATTAAAGTCTGTCAGACAAATATTTGCCTTTAAAATGTCGTGGAGTAGAAATATAAAGTTGCATAAAAACAAATATTAGAGCCTAAATACAGTATTTGAGCAAATGTACTAAGTTTCAATCCACCTCTGTTGATAATAATCATTTAAAACTCTAATAGTTTCTATTTATTAACATATTTACTGTTGTCTGAGTTTGTTCATAAATATTTCATTTGAATGTATTTAATGTCAGAAAAACATCAAGAAAAATAAAGACACTGATGTTTTATTATTATTATTATTATTATTATTATTATTATTATTATTATTATTGTTGTTGTTGTTGTTGTTGTTGTTGTTAATAGACAACCAATACTTTGCTAGTGTGCTTCTGTTATTACATCTAACATAATTTTACCTGCATGTGATAAATTAACTGCATTCATTTTGAGTTCAAGGAGAAAAATGTCTCGATATCGAGCCTAAAAATTATTTCTTGTTTATGTGAAAATATATTACATATATTCATATATATGTGATCAATAAAATATTAATGCTTGTAAGAAAAGAGTTTTCCAACATGTTTTTTATGTAGTGAATCTTTTACAGATTCTGCTCGTCATCTTACTCTGATACAAAGAGCAGCGATCTGAGTTTAACCTCATGTGTGACTACTAAATGTGTTACAAGCTCAACAATATAATATAATATATAATATAGACCTATGTCACGAACATAACACTTGTTTACTTTATGGTTGCGAGTGTGCTTCACCTGTGTGACGTAACTGAGGTCTGAGGTCACATGACGTAACACACCGTGGAGTAATAATATGAATAATGAGAAGAAGTTAAGCTTCTACAGTGAAACTCTAAATACTCAAAGATGTTTAACCAAGGTAGTTAAACTGTCGTCAGTCTGTGTTGGCTGTGTTTCAGTAAGTAAGCAGATATCGGCACAAAATGGCGGATATTCTTATCGGCAGTTGTTTCTCCTCCGTCGTCCCGAGTTTAAACTTAAACGAGTTCGTCGAGAAATAAACAACGAGCTTCACTTTTTGTGCTGTTTCCGGTGTAACAGTGAAAAGTAGAGCTTGTGTTAGCGAATCGAACATGTTAGATTCATTACATTACCTTCAGCTGGAGGTTCAGACGGAGAAAACTATCTGCAACACACCTGTCAGAGAAAGTGAAAGTAAACTGTGAGGAGGAAACAGCCAGAGAGGCGTGTGACTGACTGAGAGTCTTCCTGTTAGACTGAGGGGGCTGCAGCACGACCCACAACGAGCTAACACATGCCGAATTTACAAGAAGGCCCAAGTAATGAGGAATCAGTCACAAACAGCGTTTCTGGAGTTTATAAAGTGTCTCCTAACTGAAAAACTCACTAAATGGAGAGATTTCATAAGGGAGTCTGGGGGTTGACCTGTTCAAACTGTTAGTGACGTCACCACAGAGGATTTCTGGGTATTGAAGTTCCAATCAAGAGTAGAATGTGTTGGTCAGAATGTTTTCACAGCTGATGTGGACACGATACTTTATTAAATACGGCACATTTCAATGAATATCCTTGAATATAATTTTGACAAATCCTTAATCACTGGTGACTTCTTGTAAATTCGGCTTTAAAATGCAAAACATTAGGATGTTTATTTCCTTGTAAAACGTGTCAGTTTGCACCAGCATACATTAAACAGTAACTACTGTAATATGAACTACTTCTTAGTCATGTTGAATATAAAAGCAGCTTTGTTATAAGATCAGTTCAGGGCTGGATGAAGAGTCAGAGCTGCCAGACTGAGAGCGCAGGACACGAGATTCACCACAAGAGGGAGCTAAAGGGCAGCAGAGCAGAGGAGAAGCACCAGGAGACACAAAAACACACTTTTTTTTGAATATTTTATTTATACTTTTTTAATTCTTTACAAAAAACAAAGGACAGAGAAAGGAAACAAAAAACCAAAAAAACCAAAAACCTACATACAAAATGGACATACAACACCTGACATTGTTACCCTGAGAGGAAAATCAAAGCTTTGGTCAGTACAGAAACAATACAGGAAACTGAATGAATTACAAATACCACATAGCAGCCTGATTCATATTATTGGTCATTTAGGTCTCATCAAGTAAGGCCAAAAATGGTTTCCATGTTTTCTCATAATGCTTAGGTGCATTCCCTCTACTAAGGCGAATCTGTTCCATCCTTGAAACAAAAACCATTTCGTTAAGCCACCTCTTAAAGCAAGGGGATGATGGAGATTTCCAGTTAAGTCAAATTAATTTTTTGGCTGCTACCATGTCTGTTTTGAGAGCCTGCTTACAGTGGGAAGGGAGGGTCGATGTCCTTTCAGAGGAACCAAAAATAGCAAGGTTACAGTCTGGTTGAATAATTATTTTATATTGCTTAGAGAACCAATTGAATATGTCGCTCCAAAAGCTGTCCAGCACTGGGCAATACCAAAATAAATGTGAGAGTGAACCTTCGGCTCTGTTACATCTATCACACATGGGAGACACTGATTCAAATATTCTATTAAGTTTAGTTTTGGAGTAATGCAGTCTATGTACGACTTTAAATTGAATTAGGCGATATCTTGAGTTTATAGAACACTTCTGTATACTGGACAGGCCCTCCTCCCATAGTTCCTCTGACAGTGGAACTCCCAGTTCTTTTGACCATATATCCCTGAGATGACTGGTATTCACTGGCATCTCAAAAGCAGTAACAAAGCGGGAAATCAAATGCCTGGAGTTTGGTTGTAAGAGAAATGTATCATAAAAATTATAATCATGTGGTCTTAATGGGAAATCCGAAACATGTTCTCTTACAAAATGTCTGACCTGTAAATATCGATAAAAATGTGACTGAGGGAGGTGATATCTAGCCTGGAGCAGAGGGAAAGAAGCAAAATTGTTATCTATGTAAAAATCAGAAATGCAACGTAGGCCTCTCTTTCTCCAGTCCAGAAACACCCCATCCGTCAAGCCTGGTTTAAACAAATGATTACCCACTATTGGTGCATTTAATGAAACATTTGGTAATCCAAGGGCTTTTCTTATTTGACTCAATATCTTCAAAGAATTGCTAAGAACAAAATTGTTACCAAATAACTTGTGGGATGGCTGTGCAATTGAAAAGAGCAACGCTGGGAGCGAAGTTTGTGATACAGACATGGATTCAATTTTTAACCAGAGCGGAGAGGAACAGTCATCATGAGGAGAACCCCCCTGCCAGAAAATGAGAGCCCTTGCATTTGCAGCCCAGTAATAATGCTTAAAAATCAGGAGACCAAGACCCCCGCTTTTTACGTTCTTCTGCAGATGGGCTTTAGAAATGCGAGGGGGTTTATCTGCCCAAACAAATGACAGGACAACTGAATCTAGTTGTTTAAAAAAATGTAACGGCAAATAAATAGGGAGGTTTTGAAAAAGATACAAGAACCTTGGAAGTGCAACCATTTTAATGGCATTTATACGGCCAATCATTGAGAGAGGGAGCAGTTTCCAGTTCTTAATATTAGCTTTTAGTTTATCCACCATATCCAAAAAATTCAATTTCAGTAAGAGTTTGGGGTTCCTGGAAATCTTAAGGCCAAGGTAATTAATATGGGTAGTAACCAATTTAAATGGCAAAGATTTCACGAAAATAGGGCACATGTTAGTCAATGGCATGAACTCACATTTGTCCCAGTTAATTGTGTACCCAGACAATTTACCAAATGATTCTATATAATTCAGGAGGTTGGGAACTGAGACCACTGGGTCTGATAAACAGATCAATAAATCATCAGCATACAGATTAACAAGGCTTTGGACATTACCAAACTTTACACCATGAATATCTGGGTGACCCCTTATACCTATTGCAAGTGGTTCCAAGGTAATATCAAAGAGAAGAGGAGAAAGAGGGTCGCCCTGCCTTACACCCCGCTGTAACTCAAAGGGTTGGGACCTATCTGAATTAGTGAGAATAGAGGATACTGGTTTAAGATAAATCATTTTCACCCATTCAATAAAACTTTCCCCAAATCCAAATTGCTTTAGAGTCTTCAGCATGTAAGGCCATTCGATCTGATCGAATGCCTTCTGGGCATCAAGAGATAAAATAGCAGCCTGTGTATTTTCCCCATGTACTGAATATATTGTATTTAAAAGCAGACGGACGTTACTAAAAGAAAACCGACCTGGGATAAATCCAGTCTGATTAGGGTGTATAATTGTGGAAATATGCCTACCTAATTTTGTAGCCAAAACTTGAGTTATTATTTTCAGATCACAATTTAAGAGAGCAACCGGTCTGTAACTTGCAGGATCCACCGCTTCCCTTCCCCCTTTCAAAAGCAAGGAGATATTTGCCTCATATAATGAACTGGGGAGCGTCTTATTTCTCATAGAATCTTTCACCATTCTCAGCATGAGTGGAACTATTTTGTCATGAAATGATTTATAAAATTCACAGCCAAAGCCATCTGGGCCGGATGTTTTTCCAGAGGGGAAGGCTCGAATAGCATTCAAGAGGTCAGTTTCAGAAAATGGGGCATCCAAGTCATCTCTCGCCGCACTATCTAATTGGGGAACATTTAAATGAGCAAAAAAGTTACAGAAATCTGCTTCAGTGGCCTTTACTTTACTAGAATACAGTTCCTTATAGAAGTCCCTGAAGCACGCATTTATCTCTCTCGGATTGGTTAGGAGTCTGCCTGGTTTGGATTTTATCCTATGAATGGCCTGTTTAGCCCTTTCGCCTTTAAGTTGGCTAGCTAGCAGCTTCTCTGGTTTATCTCCAAGTTCAAAATATTTCTGTTTATTTTTTAATAAAAGACTACCAACACGTTTATTAAGAATGGTGTTATATTCATATTTCAATTTCAAGATCTTATTGTAATCAGCGGATGAGAGGGAAGATCTATAAGCCTCTTCCAGTACAGGAAGCATTTTTTCAATGTCCTTAAGACGATTGTTAAATTCTCTTTTCTTGGTGGATTCAAATGAAATAATGTGGCCCCTTGTAACTACTTTGAAGGCCTCCCACAAAACAGAATCCGAAACCTCCCCATTATCATTTGTAACAAGAAATTCGTTTATACGTGCATTCATATGCTCAATGAAAGACTGGTCTTCAAGAAGAAGAGGGTTGAAGCGCCAGCTGTATTTTGGTCTAGATAGGATATTTCTGAAGTTAAGAGAAACTGGACTGTGAACAGATATTAAAATATTATGATACGTAGAATTAGTAACACTAGGCAGTAATTCAGAAGCTGTCAGAAAGTAGTCAATCCTAGTGTAAGACTTATGGACATGAGAATAAAAAGAAAACTCCTTATCTGTAGGATGCTGCAGGCGCCATATTTCAACCATATTCCTTGTTTTAATTAAATCATTCAGAATTCCCACTGAAGCTATAGTGGGAGGTGGCTTTGTAGAAAACCTATCCAGGACCGGGTCCAGATAACAATTAAAGTCTCCTCCAATAATAACATTCGGGGTGGAGTCCGGTATCAAATCAAATGCTTTACGGAAGAAATCAGGATTATCGATATTTGGACCATAGATGTTAAGCAACGTTATTGGAAGGGAGTTTATGTGTCCAGATATCATCAAATACCTGCCATATGGGTCTGCTGTCATACAGTCAAGACTAAATGGTATATCTTTTCGGAAAAGAATAGCAACCCCCCTAGACTTGCGGGTAAAAGGTGCTTGATAAACTTGTGAGATCCAATTTGCTCTCAACCTGCGCTGCTCATTTACACCGATGTGCGTTTCCTGAAGAAAAACTACGTCTGGTTTTAATGACTTGAGATGCGAGAAGACGCGACCCCTTTTAATCACATGACCCAATCCCTTTACATTCCATGAGACCAATGTAAATTTATCATTTATGCTGCTACGTGTTACGTTATCTGATACTGACATTATCCCTATAATAAAAGCAATCTGGTATCCTCTCAAACGTGCACAAAATATAATAAAACAAGACACACAAAGTACATCCATTGTAACCTGAGGTAACACCCTCAAACAAACCCATGAACCTGAACATGTCCCCTACCCGCCCGCAAGCACTTCCCCAAACGAAGCACCGACATCCCTTCATGCTCGGGGCCGCTACACGCACGGCCTGAAACCTGCCTTCAAACCTAACTCGCTGTTAAAGCTGTGATAGCTAACTTAGCCCAGTTCCGCTGCCAAACATAATTGACCTGAGTGCGAAGAATCAGAATGACAGTCTCTCAGTGTGTTGAACACAGTTATTTGAATGAGAAGTGTAGCACTAGTCTTAAGATGAGTTCTTTAAGTCAGTGTTGATAAAAGTCATTGCCTCACTCGGTGTTCTGAAGACCTTGAACCGCTCCTTGTGCTTTATCCGGAGCCTCGCTGGGAAAAGTAGGCTGTGCTCCACCTTTAGCTCCCGTAGCATCCGCTGGGCCTCGGTGTACTCACGCCGCTGCCGCATCACCTCAGGCGTGTAATCCGGGAACATTAGCACCTTGTTGCCTTTGTACTCTAGTTGTCGTTCCCTCCGGAGGCGAAGTATGAGCTCCTTCTCCCGATAGAAGTGGACCCTGGCGATGATGGCGCGAGGCTTAGCTCCAGCTGTGGGCGGCGGCCGCAGGGTCCGGTGCGCCCGGTCGATAACCACCGGTGACTGAAAACTGTCTTTGCCAAAAAGCTTCGGGATTAATGCCTCGATGAATTCGGTTGGTTTACCGCCCTCTTCCTGTTCAGGAATGCCGATAATCTTGATATTGTTGCGACGCGACCGGCCTTCGAGGTCATCCACCTTTAGCCTGAGCGCGTTGTTTTCATCCTTCAGGCCAGAGACTGCCTTCTCCAAGCAGGTTATGCGGCTCTCATGGTCCAGCACTCGTTCTTCCACTGTTTCAACCTTCTCCAATAGTTCCCTTTGAGAGCTCTGCACTACTTGAAGTGTTTGCTCTAGTTTATCAAACCTGCCGTTCATGTGTCCCAGGATCTTGTCGGAAACTTTCTCCCATATTGACGGCAACAGCTCCGTGTCGCTGTCGCTGGAGTCATGAACTGGCTGGCTAGTGCTAGCATTGTTAGCATTAGCGCTAGCATTGTTAGCATTAGCGCTAGACGAAGCAGAGGATGGTGGAGGCCACTCGACGTTTTTTGACGACTTCCTCGGCATGTCGTTGCATAAACTTAACTGGTTAGGCCACTACTGTGTACAGTTGTTCCCGAGGCTGATAGAATTATGTACGAGACTGTCAGAATAATAATTTTACATATTGGCAGGGAAGAGCCCCTGAAAGCACGTCTACTCCATGCGCTGCTCACTAGCGCCCCCCACAAAAACACACTTTAATAAATGTCTTTGACCTGTTTCACTGTTTTCTGTCACTTTACTCGTTTATATTTTCTTTTTGTGTGTGATTTGATTCAGAAAGTGCTCCATGAATTATCATCAGGGGGGTTGAAAGCTTTAATTTTTCTCCTTTTTGTTCATGTTCTTATTTTTCTGAGTTTAAAATAAACCCCATCTGTATCTACCCAGAGCTGCTGTCAGATATTAAAGGGTAAATTCAACTGAAAATAGGAATTCAGTCCTCGTCTTTTCAGCTCCGTGCTGATTGAGAGTCAGGTGAAGTGTCGTAGTCCACAGAACATCTCTGGAGCTCAATTAAACTTTGCTGAATTAGTCATCAGAACTTCCTGTTTGCAGTGTGCCTGTGGATATACACGCTGCTGTCACCAGATTACTTTCATACTGATGGAAACTTAAAAATGTGAAGTTTCTGAGGCAAGCAGTTCAAAGATTTCTGAACCATTTGTCCTCCACATTAGTGAAGGGCTGGGAATCCTCAGTAACCATGGTGACCATGCCTCATCCACATCAGTCTTCCCTCCTGATGACAAAAAAATGCAGTATTCAATTACAGATGTCATTAATTAGTCACAATTAAAATATAAATTAATGTTGCAGTTGTATGTTTGTATGCTGTCTTATCATTGCATCCTAAAATGTCTTACCTGAGTTTGGTCCACCTTGGTTGGTCTCCTTGTTCCCATGTAAGGCCCCATAATGCCTCAGCATAGAGGAGGTGTTGTTGTATCCAAGTTCTTTGGATCACAGACACTTCACCTTTTAAAATACCAGACATGAGAAGAAAGAAATCAGAACAAGGGATATGCTGTGTTGCCACATTTATATTACACTAGTAATTACATACATTATGGGAGATCAGCTCAAATTGTTCCCAGACAGGGAAAATCTTTTCTTTCTCGCAGGTTCCATCGTAAAGTTAAATAACACTTGAATAGATTGCAAAGAAAAAACAGAAACTACACAAAATGTGAGGTAACGGGGGACCTCCATTGCATTTCGCTGCCCCTTAAATTTCAAATTGAACGCCAAAACCACAAAACAGTTCCTGAATCAGTCACGTGGTACGGCCGGCTCGTGAGGCTTCGAACAAACCTCGATACACGCTTCACAAATATCTTCCTGGACTACTCGACACAGAAGACACATCACTACGAATGCCACACTGAGGAACAAAAGACCGTCTGTGTGGCAGCAGCTCAGCTTTATAGGCTACAGGTGGCTGATCAGGTGCACTGCAGTGGCCCCGCCCCCGGAATGTACCATTTCTGTGGGGGAGTTTGATTCTCTTTGAACAAATCCAGTTCCAATGCCTCAATTCATTGATTCAATCAATCAAAGCTTTTAAAGTTACTAAAATTTCCTCCCAGTAAAAGGTCTGAACCTCACAAAGTCCAGCTTGTGTCTTACAGCCTTCCCCACATTCAATGTTCAACACTTGTACAGTCATCAACCAGATATTTTACCAGAAATAGAAGTCGTCACAGGCGAATGAATTTAAGGCCTTTATTTCAAGTTAAAGAAAACAGAAGCCTCAGTATAAAAGCTATAAGAGATGAAAACAGAGCTCAGAATAACCTTTTTTACGCTTCAATTAGACATTTCAAGTGAAAACACGTCAACATATTCAGAAAACAGTCAATAAAAAGTGCAAACAGCCTTTTCTCTTTGAATATCTGCTTCTTTTCTTTGACTTGTCTTCCTGAGAGGAATGGGCATGTGATGGTCCTGCCACTGATTTCAATCTTGGCTGAATGGAGTCGGTGCCATTCTCATGCAGATCTGTAGGTGTTCACCTGTGAGCCTGGAACCAGACTCGTTCTTCATGTTGCTGACGGTGGAAAAAGCCGACTCACAGCCGTCAGTGGGTCCAAACGTGGTCCAGGTGTGCAGTGCTGCTTTGGTTAGACCATGAAAACAGTGTGCAGCAGCCAGAAAGCAGCAGGTCAGTGGCCTCTAAATGCTCTTCATGCATCACTTCCTCACAGATCAATGAGCTCCAGCTGCAGAGATCCCACATGAGCCCACCTCAACGTCTGTGTCACCTCCTGTGAAAAGTTCTGTGATGAGGAGAGGATTGTGGGTCAGCAGGAGGAGCTGCTGCCCGAGGCTGAAGCTGTCAAAGCTTTTACTGAAGTTTCCACTCAGCTTGTGTATGAAGTCAACACAGGGAGGAACATCTCTCTCAGACTGAGTGTGTTCTGCAGCTTTGGGAAGTGTGTTCACTCTCCTTCAACATCTGCTGTGAGAATGTGCAGCTTCCTGTGGAAACATCCAGCAGCTGTCATCCAATGAACCACTGAATGTTTCCGGTCCTGCAGCTTTAACTTGAGCTCATGAAGGTGTGATGTGATGTCAGCCGACACAGCAACCGTCTCCATGTTGTGCTCGTCTTGCAGAAACAGTGAAATCTGTGTTGCTGTCTGACTCTTGAGCTGCTCTTGTTCATGACTTCAGCGCACAGAACAGTGTGATGGATGAGACGGTGGTGAGCTCTGAGATCAGGGTCGTCTTCTCTCTTCCCACCATGGCAGGGGCTCCATCTGTGGTGATGAGACCACCTGGTTCAGATCGACACCTCTCTGTCTCAACATCTCCTTTATTGCTGCATATATGTCCTCTCCTCTCGATGTGTCTCAGTGGTGTTACAGACAACAGCTCCTCACAGAGCTCTTTATCATCTCTGGGAAAAGATGGAAACCTTTTAGAAACAGGTGAGCATCATCAAAGATCATCTAGACTCTAGACGATCTTTGATGATGCTCACCTGTTTCTAAAAGGTGAAACCAGGTGTTTCTACTGACAGAGGAGATCATTCCGGCTCCGTCTACTTCCTGCTAAGACCCTCAGACCATAAAATCTTTGATGATGCTCACCTGTTTCTAAAAAGTTTCCACCTCTTTCATTCTTCCATCCTGAGTATTTTCAAAGTAAAAGTGATCAAACTCTGGTTAAATGTGTCACATCTGTTGTCAGAACGGCAGAAACACTTAAAACAATAAATAACATGAAGTTAACAGCAGAAAAACACCACGTCAGCACAATGAGACAGTTTAATGAATATATATAATAATACAGACTTGTTTGTTTTGTATTCTAATCAGCTGTTAATATTCTGTTTTTGTAATAAAACATCCTGATAAACAACCTGTTTTTACATCCATCTGTTTATTATGTCACCATGGAAACCATCAGATGAGTTTATGAACACGATCACAGGTTTTTTTTTCTTCTCATCATTATAAAAACACATAAAACAACCAGAAACATCAACATCTGAGTGACACACATCTTGTTGAATAAAGCTTCAGAGACGTTTGATTTTACGTCCTGAATGTTTTTCAGGTGAAAGTGTTGAAATATAAAAACTGAAGTCGTATGGAAAGTATGACACGTGTTATTTCAGAACATCTGTAAACGACAGAGTAAAATAAGATATTTAGATGTTCTGTAGATACGGGTCGCTCCACACCGACTGACCCAGGACCTGCCAGCTCATGTCACACATTCTTTTTAAAGACATTTGTGTTGAAACTTTTGCTCAATTCATGACAACTTGTAAAATCCAAATACTTGTTTTGTCCTGAAATTTAGTTTAAAGAGTCAAAGTTGAAAAATCCACAAGTTAAAAAGTATTTGGAGTTCAGCTGCACGATCACATTCAGTTCATTTAAGTTTCTACATGAAGTGTTCTGGAGAAGCAGGAAAAGTTCTGGATTGTGGGTGAGTTGGCTGGTTGGAACGACCCATAATCACTACATGACTTATTGATTCACACACATGTTGAAGCATTGAACAGATTTGGTGAGAACTTAAAACGTTTAACAAAAGAAATGAAGAGAAAATGAATGATTGAATGTGAGTGTTAAACAAATGAGTCACATACAGATTGATGAGAGTCGTCAGGACAGAAGATCTCTGAGTCCCACTGATTCTGTGCTGCCACCTGCTTTCATTTCATCATCAATTCATGTCTCGGCAAACTTTTACACTCATTCTGTTTTGGTTTTATCATTTATTTGTTCCTTCTCTAAAAGAAAACATGTTTAAGCTTTAAGAATATTTAAAAATCTGTTTTTAAAAACGTCTTTTATCCTGAAAGAAGTCAGAATAATAAAATAAAAAGAGGAGTTTAAGTTGTGCTCGCTGTGCTGCAATCAGACAGAATAATACTTGTTTCAGATATTTTCTAAAATCAAGTCAAAGTTTTTGTTCTTCACTCGATTTCTGATGCCAGGAAAGAAAGTTTAAAGGAGCAGTCTGTAGTTTAGTGGAAGAAACGACAACGAGCAGACAAAGATCTTCATCAGCTGATCAACAAACTAAACAAACTTTATACTGTTTCACTGTGTTTATATGTGGCGGACCCTGCCACCTCTCTGGCTTCAAACAGTGTTCTGTTGGAAAAAAATTGTCTTATTACCTCATTAATATTGTAAATATTTGATGTTCTTATATTGAGCTACTTTAGCAGAGGAGAAACATTTCAGTGATGCTGTGCGACATCTTTCAGTCTGATTATAAACTCGTCAGCTGATCGTTTCACAAACAGTCAGATTTAAACAAAAAGTAACAATTTGTACAAGTTTTGGACTCTTTGCTCTGAACATCAACGTTCAGAAGCATCAAACATGAGCTCAAATCTCTTCAGCAGTTGTTTAAAAACTTCATCAGGACAGTTTAGTTTGTGATCTCTGAAAGTGTTTCAGTATTTCATCCGGCTCTCAGACTTCCAAACATCTTCAGCCAACCGGCTCAGACAGAGAAAGACTTTTCTCACAGCTGTTTAGTTTCACAGACGAGATTCAAATCCAACAAACGTCCTGAAAATACAGCCGGACTTCAACAGCCACAAAACACTGAGAGAAACACAATGATTGTCATTAAAATGTGTTTTCTTCTCATATAATAATCACACAGAAATGAACAGATGTTGTGCAGTTTATCACGTCACTACAGACATAATTACATGTGTTAACCAACACCATCAAACTTTTAGTTTCATCATTAGAAACACATGAAACAAGTCAGAGTGTTTCAGGTGGAGTGTCGAGTACATTTGATCAGATTTTACTGTCCATTCACAACTTTGTTCACAATGATTCTTTACAATTAAAGCTGCAGACGAGTCAATGTTTTCTGTTTCTTACATTTCACTAATAGTTCTGGATTTTATTGGAACAAGAGCCAGAATTCAAAACAACACATGACAGAAAGTACAAGTCAACACAATTTACACAATTTAATGGAAGAAGTTTAAAATGTAAATGAAGAATCTTTTCAATCAGTTTGAATCATTTTGTACAAAGTTGACTGATGAATTTATTACAAGAAGCTGAAAGATTGATGTGACTGTGATCCTGTACAGACTCAACTGTTCAGCACTGACAATGTTTCTGTGACAGGAGGAGACTCTGCACACTAAACACCACACAGACGCACTGAGGAACCAGAACTGAACCAGATGAACCCAAATCCAGGATAAAGAGGTTCAGTGAATGTGGTGTTGAAGGTGTGGAGGCGGATCAGTGAGTCAGAGGAGACTCTGTAGAAGGACAGAGTGCCAGCAGGACAGTCCACATACACTGCTACTCTACCAGAGGAGGAGGAGGAGGAGGAGGAGGAGGAGGAGAAGATGTCTGTTCCTCTGTTATTGTGCCAGACAGAGTAACGACCATCATCAGAGCACCACAGACTCCAGGACTGATCATTCTGTCCAAACTCACAGTCTTCTCTGCCTCCTTTCCTTCTGATTCTTCTGTAACTCACTGATATAGAAACATTTCCTCTCCACTCGACCTCCCAGTAACAGCGACCAGTCAGACCAGTTCTACACAGCAGCTGAGGACACCAGGACTCAAACCTCTCTGGATGATCAGGATATGACTGATCCTCCTTCACACGTGTCATCTTCCTGTTGTTGTCAGACAGTTTGATCCTTCTGTCGACTGTGTTTGTGTCGACTGTGTTTGTGTCGACTGTGAGCTCACAGGAATCTGATGGAGAGAAAAAGACACAACACAGCTGCAGTTATTAATGTGTCATCAGTGTGATGATGACATCACAGATGTGAATGAGTGATGTCACAGTGTTTTCATGAATGAAAGTAAAAAGACACTCACATCTCCACGGACCTGGTGTCCACCATCGGACTCCAGCAGGCTCCACCCTGAAAGGAGGAGGGGGGTCAGAGCAGCACATCCTCTTTCAGCATGCAAACATGGACATGACATGACTCTCATACACAGAAACACAATCTGTCCATCAGGCTGCTTCTCCCTGTTCTCCCTGAACCTCTTCACCTCTGCCACTCTCCTCACACACTGAGAGTGAGCCACAGGATGTTGGTGTGTGTGAAAGAGGACCACAACATCTGAGAACACACACAAACCTCCTGTTGGATTTATCACTTCATCTTTATTTTATTGGATGTTGTTGCTGTTTCCTGTGGGCGACCTTACGCTTGACGTTAGCTAACAAGGCAGGACTCAAGTGACTAACGGCCGTTAGCTAGCTAGCTACTTCAGAACCACTCACACATTTTGTGACACTTTGAGACACCAAAAATGAGCGCAGGTGTATTTTGTTTATTTTTGTTTACATGTTATGTGTTTACAACTTGTTTGGAGTCCTGTTGTGGTAAATGCGGTGGGCCATATTTCCCAGAAATTCCATCACTCTCTGCAGCTGTGAAGACCCTCATTTCAGATAAGGTCACAGAGAGCTCAGGCTATGAAGGTGAAAGTGAATATGAGGCCACTGTTGCTCTACAATCACCACCTCCTTAACCCACATCTCCCAAACCAACATCAGTAAGTACATTTTTGAAATGATCGATTAATAACATAAAACATTCTGTCACTGGTGATTTTCTTTGTTTTTATTCCTGTGTTTCTTTCCTTCTTACAATTAATTAAGTGCAACTAGGGAATGAGACTCCACCGGAGTGTCTGACATTGTTGGGAGACTGTAAAAGCTCAACCCACAGTGAAAGGAAAGGCCCGCACCCTTCTGCTGGGCCTGTTCAGCACTGATGTCCTACTGAAGTCCAACCTGACGGGAGGGTCAACAAGGTCGGTCCATCTGCAGAGAGACGCAGCCTCTGGACCCCAAGAAGCTTAAAGCTTTACTCAGTAAGACAGTAAAAAAAATGTTTAATGGATTAATATATTTTGCTTAAGTTACTGTAAATGGTAAAGGGTAACAAACACCTTAGGACTGAAATGTACACAATTAATAGCAAAACAGATGGATGAATAAAAAGCTTTAACAACTTTGATATTCTTTTAGATATAAAGCAATTTCTCTATCTAGTTAGAATCCATCAAATATCTTATCAGCATTAAAATGGATCCCCTGTAGTACCTTTAAAATCCCAGCACCAATTCACCTCCCATAGGCAGACGCTTGGCTATAGCAAAGTACAGCTGCTCTCACTGACCACAATGCTTCCTGGAAAACTTAAAGTGGATACAGTAGTATAACCTCCTCGCTCTAAAAGCCCCTTGGAGAACTTTGGTTCCTTGAGAAGCCAGTTCTGATTTCAGACTGAACTATTTACAGGTAACCGACTGAGGAGCGAGGACTCGGCATACAAGAAAAATATTACCAGTATTGGTATCCACCTCATCTTTACTTTTGCAACAATCAGAGGCTAACATTGTGGATGTCTCTCTTACTTTATTATCTTTTTCAGATGCAGTTGTTCAACAACACCCAGGGAAGAAGATTCCAGACATACGGACGGCCATAAACAAAAGGATCTGTGAGTTAAGACACTAAGAGAAGAAAAAGTCCGAGGACAACTGTGAAGGACTGGCCAAGGCTGGCCAATCAGAGCGGGTCTTGATGTTAGCATGTGTCCATGACACTGCACTAAAGGACTGTTGTCCTGTTTTTTCCACTGATGACTGTTTTATTATAATGGACAGTTGTCCTATTGCAAATGTTACTGGAAGTGTTTTTGTTAATTTATTGTTGTGTTGCCATCGATTGGATCTCATTAAAATATAATATGTTTAAAAAAATGATTTTATTGCCTGGAACTATGATATGATATTCTGTGTGTTCTCGAGTAAATGTCCTTTCAGCTGCTGCTTTTGAAATAAACTTCATTCAGTTAATGTAAACTATATTGATGTATTATTCAATATATTATTTTCATTTTAAAATATGATAGACATTGTACATGAGATTATTTCACATTTACCATGTATAAAGTATATAATATAATTATGTATATATTTAATGTAAATCAATATATTTTTCAACACATTTAAGACATGTTCGCATATAGATCTGATTATATTATCTTGTACATTGAGGTATATTATCTCATATAATTGTACATATATATTTACATATATTTACGATGTCTCTTCCAATATATAATCTCATATCTAATTTGGGACATATTTCAATATATATAACAATATATTATATAGTATAACTATGTATTTATTCAATATGTGGAAACGGCAATAATTGCAGTATTTTCCCATAAATTGCAATATATGAATTACATATATATAATATATTATTATATAATATGCTATGGTATATTAATATCTAAATTTCACAATATATGAATACACATGAAATATCCTGTCAGATAATATATTGAGAAATATATTTTTGTTGTGTAAGGGACATGATGACTACGTTGTGAGGAAGGACGCCCCGTGACACCACAGCCAGCAGCTGTTCTGACTGATGGTATCCTCAGTATGATGCTAACACACATGAGGCCACTATCAATGGTGGAGGATGAAGGAGTGCTATGTGCACTTTAGAAAAAAAAACTTCATGTAACAAACAGTTTGGAGGCGTGAATCTTCAGTGGCCTCAAGATTCCATTACGATTCAGCTGTCGATGATTCTCGATGCATCTCCTTGTTCATCATCCTCAATAGAGCCCGACCAATTTATCAGCGGGCAGATATTATCGGCCGATATTGGGCATTTTCCAAACTATCGGTTTTGGCATTTATAATGGCAGATAAATTAATATTTGAAAAATAAAATATAAACGGATGAAACACCCTCCAACCATGTAATGAGTGTTAACATCCACCAGAGGGAGCGCTACAACAGGTCGAGTCTTTGCCACCTGATTGACGTACAGGACGGCCAATCTGAGATCTCTTCTTGTAGGGTCACGCATCACGGGTCATGGGTCACTATGTATATGCAAATGAGCTAGCTACTGCAAAACACAAGCGAGCTAAGTGTCCTGGTTAGCGGCTTGAACTGATATCAACAAAGGAAGGGATATAAAAAAATGCGCATTTGTCAAACTACCATCGCTATTCCGAAGGAGGAGAATGTTGAGAGGCACTTTCGAACCATTAAAAAGTACGACACTGACTCTCCGCTGATTAGCCATTAGCCTTGTCGATCAGCTGTTAGCATAGCATAGAGTCTACAGACACCAGCGATACAGCCCAGATGTGCATTTTTATTCAGATGATGTTTACAGATATGACTGTAAAAGAGGAACTGTTAACATTACTGCTCATGAAAGAACACACGTGGGGAGAGGACATTTTTCAGTCATTCAAAAACTTTCAGGAGAAAACCAGCAGCAGCTCCTGGTGTGTAAACTGTGCAGTATTGACGGCTGTTTGTCACCTATGTGCATTACTGCTGTCAATGTTTATGTGCAGCACCAAGGGTTACTTTACTCTCTCAATATCAGTTATGCATTGTGTTATATAAAGTATACTCAGTGCATGTATAAATAAAGAGATGTTTAGTATTTTTTATGTAGGTAGATCATTTCGACCTGGTCATTTTGAAAGTAGCTCACAAGTTAAATCAGTGTGTGCACCCTGCTCTACAACGCCACAAACCCTATAATATATTTTGATGGTCCTCTGTTCTGTTGTGACAATAAAACAAACAAGTTTATTTTTAAACTGCATTATCATATTATTTCAGTGAGGACTCATAAGTAACTACAAATAACTAATGTTACAGAAATGTGTTTATGTTTTGTGACGTGTTTCTGGATTTTTTAAAAATATAAATATATATATGTTAGCCGATATATTGGAACACGGATTCTTAAATCACCAAATATTTGTATCGGTATCGGCCTTAAAAATCCTTTATCTGTCGGGCTCTAAACCTTAATGATCTTTTATTCTGAAAGTCCTTCCAATAATCAGACTACAGCAGTCTACAAAATAAAAGCTGCATCTCTTCAATCAAACCTGTATCCATCTGCAGCGTCTTTCACGTTTGTCTGCAATAATCTAGTTTTCACATGGCAGCTTTAAGATACAACACTGGGGCTGAACAACCAACAATCAACATGAGCTGCAGACTCTTGATGATGCTCTGTCTCTGCATCGTGATGCATCTTATAATGGAGACATTTCATCACCTCTAATACATTTATGTTGCTTTTACAATTTGTAAGTTGTTTGAAAGTGAACTGAACAAGACTAAAGAGGAAAATGTAAGAGCAATGTTTTATTTTTTTAATAAAATGCTGGACATGTAAGAAAAAAAAACATCTGCTTTTGTGATTTGATGTGATTAATGGGTTATGAAAATAGTTGTTAGTTGCAGCTCTATAACTTGTGACAACAAACACTACTCTGTGTTGTGTTGGTAGGGAGTGAGTCTCTCTGGTATGTGACAGAGCTATGAGCACGTTGCTGCAGTCACAGTAAAGTGCTGCTGTTATTACTGTAGTCGGCCATAAAGTGTGTGGATAGACTCAGTTAGTGACTGAAACCATGTGTTGTTTGCTGCTACAGAAGATAAATTAAAAGTCCATTCATGCAACATTGTCACGCCATCTTACTGCATTTAACACTTCCTATAAATCTTTCAAAATGAAGGTCCTGCATTATGTAGTTATTTGAAAGCTTTTATTTTGAAGCAGCAAAATCAGGAAATATTGGATTTCCACCAGCTGCACTTTAACAGACTCCAGAACAGCTGAGAGTGAAACTGAGTCAGCAGCTACGAGCCAGACTGAAGTAAATTACAACAGCATTAAACCAGAGGTCCACCAACTACTGTAGAGAGCTGCAGCTCTGCACAGCTCACATATCATGTTAATCAATGGAGCAGATGATTGATCACAGAATGTCTTCTTCTGTCATTTGATTTAGCTGGTGGTGCAAAACACTGAAACTTTCCTGCCCCTGCAGGCTGTTATAATGATAACTACCCAAACGCAGCAGCGGTTCATCAATTCTCTGCCGTTGGTCGCTCACACAGAGTGAAGCAGCTCCGCCGTGATTACAAACTGACGTGTAATTCACACAGAAAGCCGACGCTGCGGCTCCTACAGAGGCGTGACCTACACATCATGATGATGACGTCCGTGTGTTTTTAAGGTGTTACCCCATTTTCATTCTGTCAATCTAAAGCCACGAATAGTTTATAATCATATGGATGCTGTTATAATGTGTAGTGATTTAGAGCGAAAGACGTAACTTTGTCACTTTCAAGGACGTTTGGTGTGTCAGGATCTCAATTACATAAGTAAATAATTTCCATCAGTAAACTCGACGCTGTCTGACTCACTAACAGAGACGGAGGCTGTTTTCTGGGGGACAATTCACTGAAGTCACGTGGATCTGCTGTATTTTCTTGCTCAGCTTTTGTTTGGTCCTGTAACTTTGGTTTGTGGGACATTTCTCTTTACTTAGTTGAGTGAAGGACCTGTGTTGTTATCAGACTGTCAGACCGACACGCCCTCGATATGCACAGCTGGCTTATTCATTCACACTGGTTCAGTCCATCAATAATGCGCCCCTGATGCTACCTCCAGAGGCGGATCAGCGTCGGAGCGAAATTTCACCCCTCACCGCCTCCGAAAAATTCACACAGATGCGGAGAACTGGCAGAGTGCAGTGTGAATGTGGCTACTGACTGTCTGTGGCTGCAGCAGGACTCTACATACCTGAGAGTGTCCAGTCTCCAGCCTGGATCCTTCAGTCGAGCAGAAAGCTGCTTCACTCCTGAGTCTCCTGGATGATTGTAGCTTAGGTCCAGCTCTCTCAGATGGGAGGGGTTGGAGTCCAGAGCTGAGGCCAGAGAAGTACATCCTTCCTCTGTGATCAGACAGCCTGACAGCCTGCAGACACACAAAACAACACACATCACAGATCAGCTGAGAGTCCTGATAATTAAGTGCACATCTGTGTTGAAGGGTTTAACATTTATCATATTCATTATCTTAGTTTTCAATAATCAGCACTAAACGTTGAATATAACTGAAGTCGATGGAAAGGCCATTAGTTTTGCAAATATTTGGCCATGAATAAACATATTGTACAGATTGAAATGATGACCTGATGATGGCAAGAAAAGAAATTACAGTTCATCCTGAGGAAAGCATACATCTTAATATATATATTATAGTTTTAGGAGGATCAGAGGTGGAATGAAACTGTTCCCCCATTCCACCTTTGTAACTTTCACATCTACAGTAAGATGAAATGAAGAGGCAGTGTGAATGGGGCTTCTGTGTCTGTCTCAACCCAACCAGTTGAGACAGATGGCGTCTCACTATTTAGTCCGGTTGTGCTTGAGATTTATGCCTGTTAAAAGTCATTTTTTTCATTCCACTGTAACAACTGCTTGCTCATGAGGAAAATGTTGGGTCTCTTAAATAAATTGAATTATATCAGGAGTATCATCAAGACCTGCTCCAATTGTAAAGTTACATGAACTAATGACATAAAATAATGAATCCTGACCTGAGAGTTTCCAGGACACAGTGTGGTCTCTTCAGTTCAGCAGAAAGTAGCTTCACTCCTGAATCCTGCAGGTTGTTGTTATTCAGGTCCAGCTCTGTCAGACTAGAGGACTGGGAGCTGAGAACTGGGGACAGAGCTTCACAGCTTCTCTCTGAGAGGTTACAGACACCAAGTCTGGAGCGTGAACAGTAAAAAAGACATTTACAGTATTGATAATATCATTGTAGAACATGTGAACTTGCTTTCTGTTTTACTCTAATATGTCAGAGAAATTACTAATCAACAAAAGGACATCTGGAATAAACAGACATTTAACAAAAATAAGTAGTATGGTTTCAAAACATAGTTCTAACACAAGGCAGAGAGAGAGAACATTGAATTCAAATGTTAAAGAAATAACAATAGTAGTTTGAGACAAACTATGAACTACCTGACCTTAGAGTTTTAAGTTTACACTGTGGACTCTCCAGTCCAACAGACAGATGCTTCACTCCAGAATCCTGCAGGTTGTTGTTACTCAGGTCCAGTTCTCTCAGACTAGAGGACTGGGAGCTGATAACTGAGGACAGAGCTTCACAGCTTCTCTCTGAGAGGTTACAGACACCTAGCCTGGAGCGTGAACAGTAAAAAAGACATTAGATGATGCAGTATTCATGATACCATTGGAGCACATGTGACCTTGCTTTCTGTTTTACTCTAATATGTTGGGAGATATGAAAAATCAACAAAACTAAATCTGGATTGAACAGACATTTAACAAAAATAAGTAGTATGGTTTCAAAACATAAGAGTTCTGATGTGAGAGAGAGAGAACATTGAATTCAAATGTTAAAGAAATAACAATAGTAGTTTGAGACAAACTATGAACTGCCTGACCTTAGAGTTTTAAGTTTACACTGTGGACTCTCCAATCCAACAGACAGATGCTTCACTCCAGAATCCTGCAGGTTGTTGTTACTCAGGTCCAGTTCTCTCAGACTAGAGGACTGGGAGCTGATAACTGAGGACAGAGCTTCACAGCTTCTCCCTGAGAGGTTACAGACACCTAGCCTGGAGCGTGAACAGTAAAAAAGACATTAGATGATGCAGTATTCATGATACCATTGGAGCACATGTGACCTTGCTTTCTGTTTTACTCTAATATGTTGGGAGATATGAAAAATCAACAAAACTAAATCTGGATTGAACAGACATTTAACAAAAATAAGTAGTATGGTTTAAAAACATAAGAGTTCTGACGTGAGAGAGAGAGAACATTGAATTCAAATGTTAAAGAAATAACAAAAATAATTTGAGACAAACTATGAACTACCTGACCTTAGAGTTTCAAGTTTACACTGTGGACTCTCCAATCCAACAGACAGATGCTTCACTCCAGAATCCTGCAGATTGTTGTTACTCAGGTCCAGTTCTCTCAGACTAGAGGACTGGGAGCTGAGAACTGAGGACAGAGCTTCACAGCTTCTCTCTGAGAGGTCACAGCTACTCAGTCTGGAGCGTGAACAGTGAAAAAGACATTAGGCGATGCAGTATTCATAATATCATTGTAGCACATGTAGACTTTCTTTCTGTTTTACGCGAATATGTCAGCGATATGAAAAATCATTAATACTAAATCTGGATTCAACAGACATTAAACAATAATAAGTAGCATGGTTTCTCTCTGAGAGGTTACAGACACTCAGTCTTGACAAAGAATGATGAAGAAAATTAATTTTTATTTGGGTCAATAACAGCACATTCAAAATAAAATAAAATAATGCATCCTGACCTGAGAGTTTCAAGGACACAGTGTGGACTCTTCAGTTCAGCAGAAAGTAGCTTCACTCCTGAATCCTGCAGGTTGTTGTTACTCAGGTCCAGTTTTCTCAGACTAGAGGACTGGGAGCTGAGAACTGAGGACAGAGCTTCACAGCTTCTCTCTGAGAGGTTACAGACACCTAGCCTGGAGCGTGAACAGTAAAAAAGACATTAGATGATGCAGTATTCATGATACCATTGGAGCACATGTGACCTTGCTTTCTGTTTTACTCTAATATGTTGGGAGATATGAAAAATCAACAAAACTAAATCTGGATTGAACAGACATTTAACAAAAATAAGTAGTATGGTTTAAAAACATAAGAGTTCTGACGTGAGAGAGAGAGAACATTGAATTCAAATGTTAAAGAAATAACAAAAATAATTTGAGACAAACTATGAACTACCTGACCTTAGAGTTTCAAGTTTACACTGTGGACTCTCCAGTCCAACAGACAGATGCTTCATTCCAGAATCCTGCAGGTTGTTGTTACTCAGGTCCAGCTCTCTCAGACTAGAGGACTGGGAGCTGAGAACTGAGGACAGAGCTTCACAGCTTCTCTCTGAGAGGTCACAGCTACTCAGTCTGGAGCGTGAACAGTGAAAAAGACATTAGGCGATGCAGTATTCATAATAACATTGTAGTACATGTAGACTTTCTTTCTGTTTTACGCGAATATGTCAGAGATATGAAAAATCATTAATACTAAATCTGGATTCAACAGACATTACACAATAATAAGTAGCATGGTTTCTCTCTGAGAGGTTACAGACACTCAGTCTTGACAAAGAATGATGAAGAAAATACATTTTTATTTGGGTCAATAGCAGCACATTCAAAATAAAATAAAATAATGAATCCTGACCTGAGAGTTTCAAGGACACAGTGTGGACTCTTCAGTTCAGCAGAAAGTAGCTTCACTCCTGAATCCTGCAGGTTGTTGTTACTCAGGTCCAGTTCTCTCAGACTAGAGGACTGGGAGCTGAGAACTGAGGACAGAGCTTCACAGCTTCTCTCTGAGAGGTCACAGTCACTCAGTCTGGATAAAGAATAATGAGCAGAATAAGAAAATTATTTCTATTTGGGTCAATAACAGCACATTTACTGCATTATGAAAAAACTTCTCCACACTTACAGAGCTTTGTTGGAGGCTTTGACCACTGGCAGCAGCCTCAGAAGAGCCTCCTCTGAAGCAGAGTATTTCTTCAGGTCAAACACATCCAGATCTTCTTCTGATGACAGTAAGATGAAGACCAGAGCTGACCACTGAGCAGGAGACAGTTTATCTGTGGAGAGACGTCCTGAACTCAGGGACTGTTGGATCTCCTCCACTAGAGAACGATCGTTCAGTTCATTCAGACAGTGGAACAGATTGATGCTTCTCTCTGGAGACAGATTCTCACCGATCTTCTTCTTCATGTAATCGACTGTTTTCTGATTGGTTTTTGAGCTTCTACCTGTCTGTGTCTGCAGACCTCGGAGGAGAGTCTGATTGGTCTTCAGTGAAAGACCGAGGAGGAAGCGGAGGAACAAGTCCAGATGTCCATTTGGACTCTGTAAGGCCTCGTCCACAGCACTCTGGTAGAAACGTGTTGATTTGCCTCCAAAGACGTCAGACAACCGGGATGTCGACTGCTCTTGTTCTGACAACAGATTGACTCCAGAGTTCATGAATGTCAGATGGACATGAAGAGCAGCCAGAAACTCCTGAACACTCAGATGGATGAAGCAGAACACCTTGTCCTGGTACAGTCCTCTCTCCTCTTTAAAGATCTGTGTGAACACTCCTGAGTACACTGAGGCTGCTCTGATATCGATGCCACACTCTGTCAGGTCTGATTCATAGAAGATCAGGTTTCCTTTCTGCAGCTGATCAAAAGCCAGTTTTCCCAGAGACTCAATCATCTTCCTGCTCTTTTTTTTCCAGTGTGGATCTGTCTCAGCTCCTCCATCATACTTGACGTTCTTCACTTTGGCCTGAACCACCAGGAAGTGGATGTACATCTCAGTCAGGGTCTTGGGCAGCTCTCCTCCCTCTCTGGTCTTCAACACATCCTCCAGAACTGTAGCAGTGATCCAGCAGAAGACTGGGATGTGGCACATGATGTGGAGGCTTCGTGATGTCTTGATGTGGGAGATGATTCTGCTGGCCTGCTCCTCATCTCTGAATCTCTTCCTGAAGTAATCCTCCTTCTGTGGGTCAGTGAACCCTCTGACCTCTGTCACCATGTCAACACACCCAGGAGGGATCTGATTGGCTGCTGCAGGTCGTGTGGTTATCCAGAGGCGAGCAGAGGGAAGCAGTTTCCCCCTGATGAGGTTTGTCAGCAGCACATCCACTGAGGTGGACTCTCTAACATCAGTCAGGATCTCAGTGTTGTGGAAGTCCAGAGGAAGTCGACACTCATCCAGACCGTCAAAGATGAACACAACCTGGAACTCTTCAAACCTGCAGATTTCTTTGGTTTCAGTGAAAAAGTGATGAACAAGTTCCACCAAGCTGAACTTTTTCTCTTTCAGCACATTCAGCTCTCTGAAAGTGAATGGAAATGTGAACTGTATGTCCTGGTTGGCTTTGTCTTCAGCCCAGTCCAGAGTGAACTTCTGTGTTAAGATTGTTTTCCCGATGCCAGCCACTCCCTTTGTCATCACTGTTCTGATTGGTTCGTCTCTTCCAGGTGAGGCTTTAAAGATGTCTTCTTGTCTGATTGTTGTTTCTGGTCTGTGTGGTTTCCTGGATGCTGTTTCAATCTGTCTGACCTCATGTTCATCATTGACCTCTGCAGTCCCTCCCTCTGTGATGTAGAGCTCTGTGTAGATCTGATTCAGAAGGGTTGGGTTTCCTGCTTTAGCGATCCCCTCAAACACACACTGGAACTTCTTCTGAAGGTTAGATTTAAGTTTACGCTGACAAACTGCAGCAAGATGTTCTAAATGAACACACAACAAAAAAGATCATTAAGTTATTTATTAAGTTAGTTATAAGTTGTCTCATTGATCCATCATGTTAAATCTTTAGAGAAATCCTCTTACTGCTCTGCAGACAGTCAGCCAGCTCCTCCTGCTTCATTCTCCTCAGGAAGTGAAGTGTGATCTTCAGAAATGCTTCTCTGCTGCTCCTCCTCTGCTCTTCATCCTCACCGTCCAACACCTCCTCATCCTCCCTCTGACTCTCTAATGATTCAGAGGGATCTGAACTCAGAACCTTCCGGACCTTCTTCAGCTCGTTCTTCACAAAAGTCACAATGTTCTCCTCCAGCAGCTGAAACAGAATATTATGTGAATGACAACATTTAACATCAGATCCATGTTGGACAGATTCGCCACTGGTCTGTAAAGTGCAGCATGGAGATTATTGTAAACAGACTGGATGAAAAAGTAGTTGTTGTTCATGTACAGACCATAAATATGGAGTCCAGGTGTGTCTGATGCTGCTGGACAGACGGACCTCTGGGAACCTCTGAGCTCTCCTGGTCAACTCTGTGGAGGAATCATGAAGAATCAGTCACATTGTGTCTGTCCACTCAGAGACAAACACAAGCTGAAGGTCCTTTGAGTTAAAGTGTTGATGACATCATTGAATCAGATGGTTTCCTCTGACATCAAAGTGTTGGTCGTACTGCTGATCTCACTGTGAATCATCAGTCAGTCAGTTTACTGGGTTGGTTCAGCAGCTTGTCTGGTTTAGTCCCTCCAGCTCTTGACCCGTTTAATACTGTGGACAGCAACACACAGCTAACATAAGCTAGCTGGATGCTAACTGTCCAGTGCAAACTGGTGAAGAGTCTCAATAAACTTGTATTCAATCTCGATTCCAACATTGGAGTATGAAAAAATGATTTATTATGTCTTTTTGTTTTCGTTTAAATTGTTTCTGCAATAAATTTGAATCTGACTGTCGTACAAACTTGATTTTGACTATTTTGTGTGTTGCTTTATGGCGATTAACGACACAATGACCTAATTATAAAGATAATAATGAATTGATAATTTGTAAAAACAAGCTATACTCATGTAGACATGACTTGTAATACTTATGTCTGAGTTTAAAAATGCTCCACGTAACTTTAGACATATTTGTAACAGTTTATTATTTTGGATATCTAATAAATATTGTAAAACAGTAAAATGTTCTGCCTTCATTCATAACTTTTTATCAAGTGTCCAAACTATATTTAAGAGATCAGAAAATGAGTTATTTGTTTTTATATATTTTATATCTAATTAGCCGATGTATCAGTTATCAGAGTTTTTTACTCTTCATATGGTTTCGGTACCGGCCCCATGAAGTCCAGATGGGTCGGGCCCTTGTAACGTCAGATATAACACACAGCCCTTCCTCTCCTCAGCAGCAGGACTCAGATTTCAGCAGGAGGTGAGTCACTGCTGTTTGTCCACAGGAGGAACACTGTCCTGTCAGAGGTGTTTAGGGACGGACATGAAGAAATGTGAACCTGTCCTTTAATACTAATCCTGCTCTGACCTCCATCATCACTCTGAGAACATGAAGACCATCAGGACAACTGGTCAGACTGGATTTAATGAGGACAAACATCAACAGAGAGCAACAGGACAACAACTTACTGACTGTCTGAGGGATGCTCTTGTTTGAAATCAATGTCTGCATCCTTTGACCGGTCACTCTTGAAGGAAACACAGCTGGGTCCAGGTCCAGGTTCAGGTTCAGGTCCAGTAGAGTCTGGTCCCCTGTTGGACAGAGAAGAAGACCACCAGAGATGTTAATTCACTTTCTAGTCTTCAGACACAGAAGCTTCTGTCCATAAAATAGTGGAAAACATCAGCAATAAACCTTCAGAGAATATTGGACCAAACTAATTCAATAAAATGAAATGAAGAGTTGAAGACTGGTTCTATTGGGCAGCTTTCTAAAGTGAGAAGATAAATTAAACTGAAGAAGAACGAAGCTGAAAATAAACATCAGGTTTCAAAAAACATCTTTCTCCACAGTTAAAACATGAATCAGTCACATATTAATGTTATTAACAGCTCACCTCTTTACAGCAGGAGCTGGTTGTCCTTTAAAATCAATGAAAAGATCTTTTGACTTGTCACTCTTGAAGGACACACAGCTGGGCTCAGGTCCAGGTCCAGGTCCAGGTCCAGGTTCAGGTCCAGGTCCAGGTCCAGGTCCAGGTCCAGGTTCAGGTCCAGTGGTTTTAGAGGGAGGGCCTCCCTCCTCTCTGTCCTCACACTGATTCATACTGCTCATCTCACACACACTTTCATCTGGAGAGGAAACACAAATCATTCATCTGCACATCAACTGAACATTAATTGACTATTATTCATTTCAACCATGAAAATTTAAACATAAAACAATTATTTCTCAACAAGAAGTATAAAGTGACCTTTGAAAAAGAGAGAAAGGACAAAATGTTTGAAACATTCAACAAATAAAATGAAAATGTTAAAAACTAAGATGAGCTGCAGAATCACACAGCGCAGCTCCTGATTGGTCAGTGGTTATCAGTGGTTTAATGGACTAAATTCAAGAGGTGTGAAGCAAAGATTACACAGCAACACACACACCAATGAAATTATTATTCTAAACAACGTTTGGCTCTAAGAAACTGTCAAGTGTTCTCCACAACATTTGACATCTTAAAGACCAAACGACACAGAGTCTTCACTTGGCAGGACAGGAGGGAGAAACTGATAACTAACTATGAATTAAAGTCTGTCAGACAAATATTTGCCTTTAAAATGTCGTGGAGTAGAAATATAAAGTTGCATAAAAAGAAATATTAGAGCCTAAATACAGTATTTGAGTAAATGTACTAAGTTTCAATCCACCTCTGTTGATAATAATCATTTAAAACTCTAATAGTTTCTATTTATTAACATATTTACTGTTGTCTGAGTTTGTTCATAAATATTTCACTTGAACGTATTTAATGTCAGAATTACATCAAGAAAAATAAAGACACTGATGTTTAATCATTATTATTATAATTATCATTATTATTATTGTTAATAGACAACCAGTACTTTGCTAGTGTGCTTCTGTTATTACATCTAACATGATTTTACCTGCATGTGATAAATTAACTGCATTTGTTTTGAGTTCAGGGAGAAAAGTGTCTCGACATCGAGCCTAAAAAATATTTCTTGTTTATGTGAAAATATATTACATATATTCATATATATGTGATCAATAAAATATTAATGCTTGTAAGAAAAGAGTTTTCCAACATGTTTTTTATGTAGTGAATCTTTTACAGATTCTGCTCGTCATCTTACTCTGATACAAAGAGCAGCGATCTGAGTTTAACCTCATGTGTGACTAAATGTGTTACAAGCTCAACAATATAATATAATATATATAACATATAATATAGACCTATGTCACGAACATTACACTTGCTAACTTTATGGTTGCGAGTGTGCTTTACCTGTGTGACGTAGCTGAGGTCTGAGGTCACATCACGTAACACACCGCGGAGTAATAATATGAATAATGATAAGAAGTTAAGCTTCTACAGTGAAACTCTAAATACTCAAAGATGTTTAACCAACGTAGTTAAACTGTCGTCAGTCTGTGTTGGCTGTGTTTCAGTATGTAAGCAAGTATCAGCACAAAATGGTGGATATTCTTATCGGCAGTTGTTTCTCCTCCGTCGTCCCGAGTTTAAACTTTAACGAGTTCATCGAGAAATAAACAACCGAGCTTCACTTTTTGTGCTGTTTCCGGTGTAACACTGAAAAGTAGAGCTTGTGTTAGCGAGTCGAACATGTTAGATTCATTACATTACCTTCAGCTCGAGGTTCAGACGGAGAAAACTATCTGCAACACACCTGTCAGAGAAAGTGAAAGTAAACTGTGAGGAGGAAACAGCCAGAGAGGCGTGTGACTGACTGGGAGTCTTCCTGTTAGACTGAGGGGGCTGCAGCACGACCCACAACGAGCTGACACATGCCGAATTTACAAGAAGGCCCAAATAATTAAGAATCAGTCACAAACAGCGTTTCAGGAGGTTATAAAGTGTCTCCTAACTCAAAAACTCACTAAATGGAGAGATTTCATAAGGGAGTCTGGGGGTTGACATGTTCAAACTGTTAGTGACGTCGCCACAGAGGATTTCTGGGTATTGAAGTTCCAATCAAGAGTAGAATGTGTTGGTCAGAATGTTTTCACAGCTGATGTGGACACCATTCATTATGAAATACGGCACATTTCAATGAATATCCTTGAATATATTTGTCTGTGTGATTTAGCTGCTGTGATAAAAAACAAATGTGTTTTTATCACACTGGAACAGAAAACCCTCAGACTATACAATCTGTGATGATGCTCACCTGGTTTCCACCTTTTTACATGGCAGCAAAGAAGCACGAGATGGAAGCAGAATTCAATTAAAAAAAAATTAATAAATGTTTTAAAATGCTTTCTCCACATATTCCTAACTATCTGGACCTACTTGTTAATTCTGCAAGGATTATAAATACAATGTAACCAGACTCCCTTGACAAATCGTCTGTTTATAAGAAACTTTATAGACTTTGTGAAACAGCTATGACAAATCCTAAGTTTGCACCAGCCTACATTAAACAGTAACTACTGTAATATGAGCTACTTCTTAGTCATGTTGAATATAAAAGCAGCTTTGTTATAAGATCAGTTCAGTCCACAGAACATCTCAGGAGCTCAATTAAACTTTGTTGAATTAGTCATCAGAACTTCCTGTTTGCAGTGTGCCTGTGGATATACACTCTACTGCTCTCAAATGCACAGTCCATCAGGAACAAGGTGGATGAGCTGGAAGCGTGGGCCAAATTCAAACCCGAAGTTCGGGAAGCATGTCTGCTAGCATTCACTGAGACATGGCTCAGTGAAGCGGATCAAGATGGGGACCTGGCCATAAGTGGGTTCGGCAGCCCACTTCGTCTTGACCGGTCCCCAGAGATCACAGGGAAGAGTCGAGGAGGGGGAGTGTGTCTTTTTGTTAATCGGAGGTACTGTAACACCGTTGTGATCCGGGAAAAGTTATGTACTCCTGATACTGAACTGCTGTCTGTCTCACTCCGGCCTCACTATTTACCCCGTGAATTTCAACAGCTGTTTTTCACGCTTGTTTACATTCACCCACGTGCCAACGCAGCCGCAGCGGCACAGCTGATCGTAGATGTCACACATAGACTCGACTCCATCTGCCCTGATGCTCCAAAGTTTATCCTCGGGGATTTTAATCATTGCACCTTGACCAAGTCACTGAAAACCTATGAACAATATGTGTCTTGTGCCACCACTATAAGAAACTCAACGATTGATCTATGCTGTGGTTCAGTAAGCAGTGCTTATAAATCCTTGCCCATGCCTTCTCTTGGTGCTTCCTACCACAACTGTGTGTTTTTAATGCCCACGTATAAGCGTGCCCTCAGACGTCTTGAGCATGAAGAGAAAGAAGTCCAAATCTGGTCGGAGGACAGTGTTTCATCTCTGTTGGACTGCACTGATTGGGACTGTTTCTATGATAGCTGTGAGAATATTGACGTCCTCGGTGACACGGTTTCCTCCTATATTTCATTCTGTGTAAACTCTATTATCCCATCAAATAAAGTTGTTGTTTATCCTAATAACAAACCCTGGGTAACTAAGGAGCTCAAAACCGTTATTAACAAAAAGAAAAGGACCTTCTTCACAGGTGATCTTCTTGAGAAAAGGGCCCTCTCCAGGGAGGTGAGGAAAGAAATAGCAAAGGCTAAAGTAAACTACAAGAATAAAATCGAAATGAGGTTTGCAGGTGGCAATATCAGAGCAGCTTGGCAAGGACTTAAATCAATAGCCTGTGTTAACAAGCAGGCAGATGAGGCCAAGCAGCACACCACCATTAAAGGAGTACCGGATGCTGCGTTACCAAACGCTTTCAATTGTTCTTTTTCCCGTTTTGAAAGTTGTGATTTTACTCAGAATATCTCTGCATTGAAGAATTCTCTTGTACCCCTGACTGATTTTGTTATATGCAAAGATCAGGTTACAGCTTTGTTGAAGAAAACCAAAATAAGGAAGGCTGCGGGCCCAGATGCTGTCTGTGGGCGCACACTGAGGTACTGTGCCAACCAGCTCAGTGAAGTTTTCTCTACACTCTTTCAGATGTGTGTCAATCACTGTCAGCTTCCTTTAATTTGGAAAAGCTCAACAATAATTCCAATCCCCAAAACAAAAAATCCTGAGCAACTTACTGAGTTTAGGCCTGTCGCTCTTACATCACTTATTATGAAAATCTTTGAGAAAATTCTGAAAGATGAGATTGTCTCTTTAGTGTATGACAAATTAGACCCCTTACAGTTTGCATATCAACCTGGAAAAGGTGTGGAGGATGCTAAGCTCCTCATCCTTGACAAAATCTACAAGCACTTGGAGAAGCCAAAATCACATGAGACTTTTATTTGCTGACTTCTCTTCAGCTTTTAACAAGATGCAACCACACATTTTAATTCAACGACTTTCCTCTTATTTTAATCTACCTGATCAGTTCTTATTGTTGCTTCTAAACTTTTTAACTGATAGGAAGCAGCAGGTCTTAGTTAATGGAGCTTTGTCAGATGTTGTGGTTTCAAATACAGGCTCCCCACAGGGTTGCGTTCTATCTCCCCTTCTTTTTATTTTGTATACAGACAGTTGCAGGTCTCACAAAGAGGGCAGCTACCTGGTGAAATTCTCAGACGACACAGCACTTCTGACTCTCCTCCAGGGGTCAGAGTCAGACCACGGTAGTGCCCTGCCAGACTTTGTTCGTTGGTGTGACGAAAATGTCCTCGATCTTAACGTGAACAAAACCAAAGAGCTTGTCATTGATTTAAAAAAAAATAAAAAAATGGTGGAAAACCTAAGGCAAGTACAATTCATGGGAATAAGATCGAAATTGTTGAAACTTATAAGTACTTAGGCACTGTTTTTGATTCACAGCTGAAGTTTGACAAAAATATTGAGTCCATTGTCAAACGAGGCCAGCAGAGAATCCACTTACTAAGAAAGCTGAACTCTTTTAAAGTCTGTAACAAAATGTTGTGTATGTTTTATCAGTCTTTTGTCGAGAGGATTTTAACTTTTTCCTTCATCTGCTGGTTTGGTGGCCTGGCTGTAAGAGACAAAAACAGCCTCTGCAGCATTGTAAAGGTCTGCTCTAAAATAATTGTCATCCAGCAGAGGGACTTGGGGTCTTTGTGGGAGAGGCAGGTGGTTCAGAAAGCCAAAGGAATAATTTCCCAGTATGGCCACATCCTGTCCTCTGAGTTTACGACGATGCCTTCGGGCCGCCGTTTTATAGCACCTATGAGGAGGACAAATAGGTATGCCAATTCTTTTATCCCATCTGCTATTAAGCTCTTGAACATGGACAGTGGCAGCCACTATGTGTAACATTGTAAACTTGTGTCCCAGTGTCCCTGTAACTTAATGTGTCACTTATTATTTATTACTTTTTTACTCTTATTCTTGGTCTCTGTTATTTAGTTGTGCCACTCTACACAATTATGTGACAGTGGCCTAAGTGCCTTGGCCCCCTGGGGATATGTACTGATCTGCATATTAGTGTACTCCTGTTTGTCGCCTTGCTGCTCATTGTTATGTCATGGTTGTTGTTTGTGTTTTTCTATGCCAGAACTGCTTGAACTGAATTGCCCCCCAGGGACTAATAAAGTTGTCTGAACTGAACTGAACTGTCACCAGATTACTTTCATACTGATGGAAACTTAAAAATGTGAAGTTTCTGAGGCAAGCAGTTCAAAGATTTCTGAACCATTTGTCCTCCACATTAGTGAAGGGCTGGGAATCCTCAGTAACCATGGTGACCATGCCTCATCCACATCAGTCTTCCCTCCTGATGACAAAAAATGCAGTATTCAATTATAGATGTCATTAATTAGTCACAATTAAAATATAAATTCATGTTGTAGTTGTATGTTTGTATGCCGTCTTATCATTGCATCCTAAAATGGCTTACCTGAGCTTGGTCCACCTTGGTTGGTCTCCTTGTTCTCATGTAAGGCCCCATAATGCCTCAGCATAGAGGAGGTGTTGTTGTATCCAAGTTCTTTGGAACACAGACACTTCACCTTTTAAAATACCAGACATCAGAAGAAAGAAATCAGAACAAGGGATATGCTGTGTTGCCACATTTATATTACACTAGTAATTACTATATGTATACATTATTATGGGAGATCAGCTCAAATTGTTCCCAGACAGGGAAAATCTTTTCTTTCTTGCAGGTTCCATCATAAAGTCAAATGACACCTGAATAGATCGCAAAGAAAAAACAGAAACTACACAAAATGTGAGGTAACGGGGGACCTCCATTGCATTTTGTTGCCCCTTAAATTTAGAATTGAACGCCAAAACCACGAAACAGTTCCTGAATCAGTCACGTGGTACGGCCGGCTCGTGAGGCTTCGAACAAACCTCGATACGCGCTTCACAAATATCTTCCTGGACTACTCGACACAGAAGACACATCACTACAAATGTCACACTGAGGAACAAAAGACCGTCTGTGTGGCAGCAGCTCAGCTTTATAGGCTACAGGTGGCTGATCAGGTGCACTGCAGTGGCCCCGCCCCCGGAATGTACCATTTCTGTGGGGGAGTTTGATTCTCTTTGAACAAATCCAGTTCCAACACCTCAATTCATTGATTCAATCAATCAATCAAAGCTTTTAAAGGTACTAAAATTTCCTCCCAGTAAAAGGTCTGAACCTCACAAAGTCCAGCTTGTGTCTTACAGTCTTCCCCACATTCAATGTTCAACACTTGTACAGTCATCAACCAGATATTTTACCAGAAATAGAAGTCGTCCCAGGCGAATGAATTTAAGGCCTTTATTTCAAGTTAAAGAAAACAGAGGCCTCAGTAAAAAAGCAATAAAAAGTGAAAACAGAGCTCAGAATAATCTTTTTTATGCTTCAATTAGACATTTCAAGTGAAAACACGTCAACATATTCAGAAAACAGTCAATAAAAAGTGCAAACAGCCTTTTCTCTTTGAATATCTGCTTCTTTTCTTTGACTTGTCTTCCTGAGAGGAATGGGCATGTGATGGTCCTGCCACTGATTTCAATCTTGGCTGAATGGAGTCGGTGCCGTTCTCATGCAGATCTGTAGGTGTTCACCTGTGAGCCTGGAACCAGACTTGTTCTTCATATTGTTGACGGTGGAAAAAGCCGACTCACAGCCGTCAGTGGGTCCAAACGTGGTCCAGGTGTGCAGTGCTGCTTTGGTTAGACCATGAAAACAGTGTGCAGCAGCCAGAAAGCAGCAGGTCAGTGGCCTCTAAATGCTCTTCATGCATCACTTCCTCACAGATCAATGAGCTCCAGCTGCAGAGATCCCACATGAGCCCACCTCAACGTCTGTGTCACCTCCTTTGAAAAGTTCTGTGATGAGGAGAGGATTGTGGGTCAGCAGGAGGAGCTGCTGCCCGAGGCTGAAGCTGTCAAAGCTTTTACTGAAGTTTCCACTCAGCTTGTGTATGAAGTCAACACGGGGAGGAACATCTCTCTCAGACTGAGTGTGTTCTGCAGCTTTGGGAAGTGTGTTCACTCTCCTTCAACATCTGCTGTGAAAATGTGCAGCTTCCTGTGGAAACATCCAGCAGCTGTCATCCAATGAACCACTGAATGTTTCCGGTCCTGCAGCTTTAACTTGAGCTCATGAAGGTGTGATGTGATGTCAGCCGACACAGCAACCGTCTCCATGTTGTGCTCATCTTGCAGAAACAGTGAAATCTGTGTTGCTGTCTGACTCTTGAGCTGCTCTTGTTCATGACTTCAGCGCACAGAACAGTGTGATGGATGAGACGGTGGTGAGCTCTGAGATCAGGGTCGTCTTCTCTCTTCCCACCATGGCAGGGGCTCCATCTGTGGTGATGAGACCACCTGGTTCAGATCGACACCTCTCTGTCTCAACATCTCCTTTATTGCTGCAGATATGTCCTCTCCTCTCGATGTGTCTCAGTGGTGTTACAGACAACAGCTCCTCACAGAGCTCTTTATCATCTCTGGGAAAAGATGGAAACCTTTTAGAAACACGTGAGCATCATCAAAGATCATCTAGACTCTAGACGATCTTTGATGATGCTCACCTGTTTCTAAAAGGTGAAACCAGGTGTTTCTACTGACAGAGGAGATCATTCCGGCTCCGTCTACTTCCTGCTAAGACCCTCAGACTATACAATCTTTGATGATGCTCACCTGTTTCTAAAAGGTTTCCACCTCTTTCATTCTTCCATCCTGAATATTTTCAAAGTAAAAGTGATCAAACTCTGGTTTAACATGTCACATCTGTTGTCAGAACGGTAGAAACACTTAAAACAATAAATAACATGAAGTTAACAGCAGAAAAACACCACGTCAGCACAATGAGACAGTTTAATGAATATATACATAATACAGACTAATAACAATACTGTCACCATGGAAACCATCAGATGAGTTCATGAACACGATCACAGGTTTGTTTTTTCTTCTCATCATTATAAAAACACATAAAACAAGCAGAAACATCAACATGTGAGTGACACACATCTTGTTAAATAAAGCTTCAGAGACGTTTGATTTTACGTCCTGAATGTTTTTCAGGTGAAAGTGTTTAAATATAGAAACTGAAGTTGTATGGAAAGTATGACACGTGTTATTTACAGAACATCAGTAAACGACAGAGTAAAATAAGATATTTAGATGTTCTGTAGATACGGGTCGCTCCACACCGACTGACCCAGGACCTGCCAGCTCATGTCACACATTCTTTTTAAAGACATTTGTGTTGAAACTTTTGTTCAATTCATGACAACTTGTAAAATCCAAATAGTTGTTTTGTCTCAAATTTCACCAAAATCCTGAAATTGAGTTTAGAGAGTCAAAGTTGAAAAATCCACAAGTTAAAAAGTATTTGGAGTTCAGCTGCACGATCACATTCAGTTCATTTAAGTTTCTACATGAAGTGTTCTGGAGAAGCGGGAAAAGTTCTGGATTGTGGGTGAGTTGGCTGGTTGGAACGACCCATAATCACTACATGACTTATTGATTCACACACATGTTGAAGCATTGAACATATTTGGTGAGAACTTAAAGTGTTGAACAAAAGAAATGAAGAGAAAATGAATGATTGAATGTGAGTGTTAAACAAATGAGTCACATACAGATTGATGAGAGTCGTCAGGACAGAAGATCTCTGAGTCCCACTGATTCTGTGCTGCCACCTGCTTTCATTTCACCATCAATTCATGTCTCAGCAAACTTTTACACTCATTCTGTTTTGCTTTTATTAATTATTTGTTCCTTCTCTAAAAGAAAACATGTTTAAGCTTTAAGGATATTAAAAATCTGTTTTAAAAAAATGTCTTTTATCCTGAAACAAGTCAGAATAATAAAATAAAAAGAGGAGTTTAAGTTGTGCTCGCTGTGCTGCAATCAGACAGAATAATACTTGTTTCACATATTTTTCTAAAATCAAGTAAAAGTTTTTGTTCTTCACTCGATTTCTGACTCCAGGAAAGAAAGTTTAAAGGAGCAGTCTGTAGTTTAGTTGAAGAAACAACAACGAGCAGACAAAGATCTTCATCAGCTGATCAACAAACTAAATAAACAAACTTTATACTGTTTCACTGTGTTTATATGTGGCGGACCCTGCCACCTCTCTGGCTTCAAACAGTGTTCTGTTGGAAAAAAAAATGTCTTATTACCTCATTAATATTGTAAATATTTGATGTTCTTATATTGAGCTACTTTAGCAGAGGAGAAACATTTCAGTGATGCTGTGCGACATCTTTCAGTCTGATTATAAACTCGTCAGCTGATCGCAAACAGTCAGATTTAAACAAAAAGGAACAATTTGTACAAGTTTTGGACTCTTTGCTCTGAACATCAACGTTCAGAAGCATCAAACATGAGCTCAAATCTCTTCAGCACTTGTTTAAAAACTTCATCAGGACAGTTTAGTTTGTGATCTCTGAAAGTGTTTCAGTATTTCATCCGGCTCTCAGACTTCCAAACATCTTCAGCCAACCGGCTCAGACAGAGAAAGACTTTTCTCACAGCTGTTTAGTTTCACGGACCAGATTCAAATCCAAAAAACGTCCTGAAAATACAGCCGGACTTCAACAGCCACAAAACACTGAGAGAAACACAATGATTGTCATTCAAATGTGTTTTCTTCTCATATAATAATCAGACAGAAATGAACAGATGTTGTGCAGTTTATCATGTCACTACGGACATAATTACATGTGTTAACCAACACCATCAAACTTTTAGTTTCATCATTAGAAACACATGAAACAAGTCAGAGTGTTTCAGGTGGAGTGTCGAGTACATTTGATCATATTTTACTGTCCATTCACAACTTTGTTCACAATGATTCTTTACAATTAAAGCTGCAGACGAGTCAATGTTTTCTGTTTCTTACATTTCACTAATAGTTCTGGATTTTATTGAAACAAGAGGCAGAATTCAAAACAACACATGACAGAAAGTACAAGTCAACGCAATTTAATCCACAATTTAATGGAAGAAGTTTCAAATGTAAATGTAGAATCTTTTCAATCAGTTTGAATCATCTTGTACAAAGTTGACTGATGAATTTATGACAAGAAGCTGAAAGATTGATGTGACTGTGATCCTGTACAGACTCAACTGTTCAGCACTGACAATGTTTCTGTGACAGGAGGAGACTCTGCACACTAAACACCACACAGACACACTGAGGAACCAAAACTGGACCTGAAGAACCCAAATCCAGGATAAAGAGGTTCAGTGAATGTGGTGTTGAAGGTGTGGAGGTGGATCAGTGAGTCAGAGGAGACTCTGTAGAAGGACAGAGTGCCAGCAGGACAGTCCACATACACTGCTACTCTACCAGAGGAGGAGGAGGAGGAGGAGGAGGAGGAGGAGGAGGAGATGACTGTTCCTCTGTTATTGTGCCTGACAGAGAAACAACCATCATCAGAGCACCTCAGACTCCAGGACTGATCATTCAGTCCAAACCAACAGTCTTTACTGTCTCCTCTCCTTCTGATTCTTCTGTAACTCACTGATATAGAAACTATTCCTCTCCACTCGACCTCCCAGTAACAGCGACCAGTCAGACCAGTTCTACACAGCAGCTGTGGACACCAGGACTCAAACCTCTCTGGATGATCAGGATATGACTGATCCTCCTCCACACGTGTCATCTTCCTGTTGTTGTCAGACAGTTTGATGTATCTGTCGACTGTGTTTGTGTCGACTGTGAGCTCACAGGAATCTGATGGAGAGAAAAAGACACAACACAGCTGCAGTTATTAATGTGTCATCAGTGTGATGATGACATCACAGATGTGAATGAGTGATGTCACAGTGTTTTGATGAATGAAAGTAAAAAGACACTCACATCTCCACAGACCTGGTGTCAACCATCGGACTCCAGCAGGCTCCACCCTGAAAGGCGGAGGGGGGTCAGAGCAGCACATCCTCTTTCAGCATGCAAACATGGACATGACATGACTCTCATACACAGAAACACAATCTGTCCATCAGGCTGCTTCTCCCTGTTCTCCCTGAAACTCTTCACCTCTGCCACTCTCCTCACACACTGAGAGTGAGCCACAGGATGTTGGTGTGTGTGAAACACCATTCTTCATGTAACAAACACTTTAGAGGTGTGAATCTTCACCGGTCTCACGATTCCATTACGATTCAGCTGTCAACGATTCTCGATGCATCTCAGTGTTTGTCGTCCCCAATGATCTATATCACTGCACACAGCTGTCAGTCCACAAAATAAAAGCTGCATCTTTTCAATCATCAAACAAAACATGTATCCATCTGCAGCGTCTTTCACGTTTGATGATGCTCTGTCTCTGCATCTTGATGCATCTTATAATGGAGACATTTCATCACCTCTAACACATTTATGTTGCTTTTACAATCTGGAAAGTTGTTTGAAAGTGAACTGAACAAGACTAAAGAGGAAAATTTAAGAGTTATGTTTTATTCTTTTAATAAAATGCTGGAAATGTAAAAAACTAAAAGTCTGCTTTTGTGTTTTTATGTGATTAATGGGTTATGAAAATAGTTGTTAGCTGCAGCTCTATAACTTGTGACAACAAACACTACTCTGTGTTGTGTTGGTAGGGAGTGAGTCTCTCTGGTATGTGACAGAGCTACGAGCACGTTGCTGCAGTCACAGTAAAGTGCTGCTGTTATTACTGTAGTCGGACATAAAGTGTGTGGATAGACTCAGTTAGTGAATGTAACCATGTGTTGTTTGCTGCCACAGAAGATAAATTAAAAGTCCA
Source organism: Sparus aurata (assembly GCF_900880675.1). Lineage (NCBI taxonomy): Eukaryota > Metazoa > Chordata > Actinopteri > Spariformes > Sparidae > Sparus > Sparus aurata. The sequence continues at coordinate 65,902 of NW_022045114.1, read as the reverse complement.
TTCATGCAATGTTGTCACAGCATCTTCCTGCGTTTAATAATTCCTATAAATCCTTCACAATAAGAGTCCTGCATTATGCAGTTATCTCAAAGCTTTTATTTTGAAGCAGCAAAATCAGGAAACATTGGATTTCCACGAGCAGAACCTTAACACGACTCCAGAACAGCTGAGAGTGAAACTGAGTCAAAGTTTAAAGATTTTTGTTGGTGACAGACGCTGCTTTTCAGGCAGAAATGTAATTTAGAGTCGGAAGGACGAAAGAGACGACAGACGGGAGGACAGATGCTTCTCCAAGTATAACTGCAGTATTTTTTTTCCTCATATAAGCTGCCAAAGGCAGTTACAGTTACTACGTTACTTTTGCTTGTTCATGTAATGTTGCTTTGTGAGACATTTCTATTTATTTAGTTGAGTGAATGTAGGACTGGGCGATATGGCCTCAAATAAATATCATGATACAATGAGCAACTCACCTCGATAACGATAAATGAACAATAAGTAACCCCCCCCCCCACATTGTAGTTAAGATTTATATTATTTATTTAGTAGTTAAGAACAAATGATAACCACACGATTAAACAGCTGAAAAGCACAGATTACTTGAAATGACAACAACTGAACAAGTTTAAAAGTATAAAATATACAGTCCCTTATAAACAAATTCTAAACTTCTCGCTTCTTGCTTTTTTTATTTCTTCGAATTGAATCACATGGTTGTACTGCAGGTGGTGGAAGAGGTTGGATGTAAATTAAAAAACATTTTGAGGACTTCAGAATCAGAATCTAAGACATGAGACAAAATAGTAGAGAAGTTGACATTGCTACTTAATAATATGTTAACCTCTTGAGCATTAGAGAACTTTTTTTACCATTATTTTCTTTATCATTATATATTTTTGATAGACATTAACATTCATATAAAATAGAGGAAGCACTAAGGTACAATAAACATAGCTGTGTCTCATTCGTCCAGTTTACTAATACAATCTGCTGTTGGAGTCACTGGGCACCATGACATGGAAGATATTGAAAGAACTGCAATTATTTTGTATTAATATATTTATGCTAAGTAATTTGATGACAGTCCCTAAATTAGTTTCCAGTGATTCAGTGCCATGTTCTGGGAGGTGAGCTGACCTTCCTCCTGCTGCTCACACTGGGTGAACCTCAGTAAAGTCGCGGCTGGACCCAAGTAGAGCTTAGAATCAAGCCCGACCCGAGCCCGTGCACGTTGTGTCCGAGCCCGGCCCGACACATTAAATGTAATTATGAGCCCGAGACTGATTTAAACCCGACAACTGTTTAATACATGGGCTGTTATAACTGACGTTCTCGACTACAATTGCGAGTTGTTTGAACTACAGAAATCTTAATGAATAACGCAACAAGTGCCGCACTTAATGCACTCGACAAAGCTGACAAATGTTATTATCACGGTCCACGACTTGTTTAAAATGGGTTCACACCTACAACTTTCCTCCAAACTTGCTCAAAGTTAATTCTACTGTTTTTATTTTTTTCTTTACATCTTCATGCTCCATGTTGCACTTAAACTACACAATCAGTGATGCCGGTAAGGTGTTACTAGTTTTGTCATTTTCCTTAGTAAAAAATATATATTTTTGCTTTCTTCTTGCATCTCGGGGAGTGACGTCACGTACGTGAGAAGTCACGTTTTCCAGCATGAGGACACTCACGTGTCAGACCACGCTGAGACACAAATGTAAACAACAATGGAGGGAGGAGAGAGATGCGCGTTTTGTAGCTGGAAATACAGTCATTATTTTGAGTGAATAAAAAACAAAACACAAATGTTTGATCAATGGACCGGCCCAGCCGAAGACAGTGGCTTGTTGCAGCCTTTGAACGCAGCATCATTACACAAACTGTCCGCGACTCTCAGCGAGAGTGGGTCCACTTGATTACTAACCTGGCATAGCTGGTGTTGCATCAGCGGGCGGAGTTTGCCATCAAATTAATGTAAAATAAGCACATCGGTATACGCAGGGGTAGATCAATCAAGTGGACCTAACATGTCCCCTGTCGCTAGTGGATGTTATGCCTATGACACCGAATATACCGACATGGCCAAAATGACGTCGATTATCGTCGTCAATTTTGGTATCGGTAAATTTTTGGTTTATCGCCCAGTCCTAAGTAAAGGCCTGACATGCGCCGATCAGCGTTTGTATCACAGGTTGATCTGGACGTCTCATGCTTTGCTGCAGCTGACTGACCTCATGTTGAGTTCGGCTGAATGTCAACATACTCTGCAGGCTGTATGACAGTTTTCACATCGACTTGCCTTCAGCTGAATAATGATGTATGCGGCTCGGTACAATGGCTTTAAGTAACCATTTGAACGCAGTGTGGAATAAAAGAAATACTCAATGAAAACAGGTGTCACAAGTTAACCTGGACGCTGTGCACTAAACGCCACAGCTAACAGCGTCTCCACGCTGCTCTCGAGCCTCTCGGCGTGAACAAATGCCTCAGATTGTTTCACCCACGAGTTGTTTGTGAGTACAGACATTCACGACAAAGATATACGACCGACAACATGCACTTTCGGACGATTTATAGACAGTTGCGTTTTTTCAGACAGGCATCGACACAGTCACCTACACTGTCACTGTGTGCTCTGTAGCGCTCATCTAACAGTGGTTTGCAGGTCGCAGATCCCGGCATCTCCGTGTGGAATAGTATTGTTCAAGCCATGTCAAAATGAATACACATATACATGACTTGGATCAATAAGCAGGGTGATCGGAATGTTTTTCCTGGTTAGTGGACATGGCCAAGGACCCCTCTCAAGATGGGATTCTCAAACCACACCTCCAGCACACCTGGGACCGTCGCCAGTGAAAATGAACGCCAGTTAAACTATCACATCGGAGCGAGATTTCACCCCTCAATACCTCCGAAAAATTCTCACAGAGGCGGAGAATTGGCGCGGCTTCGTGAATGGAGCTACTGACTGTCTGTGGCTGCAGCAGGACTCTTCATACCTGAGAGTGTCCAGTCTCCAGCCTGGATCCTCCAGCCGAGCAGACAGCTGCTTCACTCCTGAGTCTCCTGGATGATTGTAGCTCAGGTCCAGCTCTCTCAGATGAAAGGGGTTGGAGTCCAGAGCTGAGGCCAGAGAAGTACAGCCTTCCTCTGTGATCAGACAGCCTGACAGCCTGCAGACACACAAAACAACACACATCGCAGATCAGGTGAGGGTCTTAATGATTCATCTGTGTTTAAGGGATTAACGTTTATTATATTCATCAACTTAGTTTTCAATAATTTAATAATCAGCAATGAACACAGAGTCTAACTGAAGCTGATGGAAATTCCATTAGTTTTGTAATTATTTGGTCATGAACCAACATACTGTACAGATTAAAATGATGATTCTGATGATGGCATTAGATGAAAAGTCAGAGGATCACCAAAGTAATAACAGTTCATCCTGAGGGGAGCATGAATGTCAAAATCCACATGACAATCCATCCAAAGGTTGCTGAGATATGCAAGTCAAGATTAGTGCAGAATAGACTGACTGACCGACATTTTCAATATATATATAGATTAGGGGTGTCATTGGTTTTGTATTATTACTTTGATGAGTGAAGGATCTGAAAAGTTGTCAGACTGTGAACACTATCATAACATCAGACTCCTGTTGTGGCTCTGTTCGAGGATCAAAGGCAGAATGAAAACGTACCTCCATTCCACCTTTGTAACTTTCACACCAACAGTGAGGTGGAATATGGACGCAAGATTCCTGCCTTGAAGAGGCAGTGTAGTGGAGCTTCTGTCCGGTTCTGCTTGAGGTTACTACCTGTTAAAAGGCTTTTTTTTCTGACCTCTGTGTCAAGTGCTTGCCCATGGAGGAAACGTTGGGTCTCTTAAATCAATTGAATTATATCAGGAGTATGATCAAGACCTGCTCCAATTGTAAAATTACATGAAATAATGAAATAAAAAATGAAGCCTGACCTGAGAGTTTCAAGGACACAGTGTGGACGCTTCAGTTCAGCAGAAAGTAGCTTCACTCCTGAATCCTGCAGGTTGTTGTTACTCAGGTCCAGCTCTCTCAGACTAGAGGACTGGGAGCTGAGAACTGAGGACAGAGATTCACAGCTTCTCTCTGAGAGGTTACAGTCACTCAGTCTGGATAAAGATGAACAGAACAAGACAATTATTTCTAGTTGGGTGAATAACAGCACATTTACTGCATTCTAAAGAAGCTTCTCCACACTTACAGAACTTTGTTGGAGGCTTTGACCACTGGCAGCAGCCTCAGAAGAGCCTCCTCTGAAGCAGAGTATTTCTTCAGGTCAAACACATCCAGATCTTTTTCTGATGACAGTAAGATGAAGACCAGAGCTGACCACTGAGCAGGAGACAGTTTATCTGTGGAGAGATGTCCTGAACTCAGGTAATGTTGGATCTCCTCAACGAGAGAACGATCATTCAGTTCATTCAGACAGTGGAACAGATTGATGTTTCTCTCTGGAGACAGAGTCCCTTCGAACTTCTTCTTGATGTAACTGACTGTTTCCTGATTTGTCTCTGAGATACTTCCTGTCTGTGTCAGCAAACCTCGCAGGAGAGACTGATTGGTCTGCAGTGAAAGACCGAGGAGGAAGCGGAGGAACAAGTCCAGGTGTCCATTTGGACTCTGTAAGGCCTTGTCCACAGCACTCTGGTAGAAATATGTCTCTGGAGATTGACGTTCTGTTGTTTGTTCCTCTGCCAGCAGATTGACTCCAGAGTTGATGAATGTCAGATGGACATGAAGAGCAGCCAGAAACTCCTGAAAACTCAGATGGACGTAGCAGAACACCTTGTCCTGGTACAGTCCTCTCTCCTCTTTAAAGATCTGTGTGAACACTCCTGAGTACACTGAGGCTGCTCTGATATTGATGCCACACTCTGTCAGGTCTGATTCATAGAAGATCAGGTTTCCTTTCTGCAACTGATCAAAAGCCAGTTTTCCCAGAGACTCAATCATCTCCCTGCTCTCTGGAGTCCAGTGTGGATCTGTCTCAGCTCCTCCATCGTACTTGACATGTTTCACTTTGGACTGAACCACCAGGAAGTGGATGTACATCTCAGTCAGGGTCTTGGGCAGCTCTCCTCCTTCTCTGGTTTTCAACACATCCTCCAGAACTGTAGCAGTGATCCAGCAGAAGACTGGGATGTGGCACATGATGTGGAGGCTTCTTGATGTCTTGATGTGGGAGATGATTCTGCTGGCCTGCTCCTCATCTCTGAATCTCTTCCTGAAGTACTCCTCCTTCTGTGGGTCAGTGAACCCTCTGACCTCTGTCACCATGTCAACACACCCAGGAGGGATCTGATTGGCTGCTGCAGGTCGTGTGGTTATCCAGAGGCGAGCAGAGGGAAGCAGGTTTCCCCTGATGAGGTTTGTCAGCAGCACATCCACTGAGGTGGACTCTCTAACATCAGCCAGGATTTTAGTGTTGTGGAAGTCCAGAGGAAGTCGACACTCATCCAGACCGTCAAAGATGAACACAACCTGGAACTCTTCAAAGCTGCAGATTTCTTTGGTTTCAGTGAAGAAGTGATGAACAAGTTCCACCAAGCTGAACTTTTTCTCTCTCAGCACATTCAGCTCTCTGAAAGTGAATGGAAATGTGAACTGTATGTCCTGGTTGTCTTTGTCTTCAGCCCAGTCCAGAGTGAACTTCTGTGTTAAGACTGTTTTCCCGATGCCAGCCACTCCCTTTGTCATCACTGTTCTGATTGGTTCATCTCTTCCAGGTGAGGCTTTAACGATGTCTTCTTGTCTGATTGTTGTTTCTGGTCTGTCTGATTTCCTGGATGCTGTTTCAATCTGTCTGACCTCATGTTCATCATTGACCTCTGCAGTCCCTCCCTCTGTGATGTAGAGCTCTGTGTAGATCTGATTCAGAAGGGATGGGTTTCCTGCTTTAGCGATCCCCTCAAACACACACTGGAACTTCTTCTGAAGGTTAGATTTCAGTTGATGCTGACAAAATCCAGAATGACTTTCTAAATAAACACAACAAAAAAGTTCATTGACTCGATTACAAAGAAAATATGACAATTTCCTTCCCCTAAAGATTGTATATATAAACAGATTCATCATCATCAGACTTCAGTAAACTTCTCATTGATCCATCATGTTAAATCTTTACAGAAATCCTCTTACTGCTCTGCAGACGGTCAGCCAGCTCCTCCTGCTTCATTCTCCTCAGGAAGTGAAGTGTGATCTTCAGAAATGTCTCTCTGCTGCTCCTCCTCTGCTCTTCATCCTCACTGTCCAACACCTCCTCATCCTCCCTCTGACTCTCTGAGCATTCTGGGTAATCAGAACTCAGAACCTTCTGGATCTTCTTCAGCTCGTTCTTCACAAAAGTCACAATGTTCTCCTCCAGCAGCTGAAACAGAATATCATGTGAATGACAACATTTAACATCAGATCCATGTTGGACAGATTCACCACTGGTCTGTAAAGTGCAGCATGGAGATTATTGTGAACAGACTGGATGTAACAGTAGTTGTTGTTCATGTACAGACCATAAATATGGAGTCCAGGTGTGTCTGATGCTGCTGGACAGACGGACCTCTGGGAACCTCTGAGCTCTCCTGGTCGACTCTGTGGAGGAATCATGAAGAATCAATCACATTGTGTCTGTCCACTCAGAGACAAACACAAGCTGAAGGTCCTTTGAGTTATAGAGTTGATGACATCATTGAATCAGATGGTTTCCTCAGACATCAAAGTGTTGGTCGTACTGCTGATCCCACTGTGAATCAACAGTCAGTCAGTTTACTGGGTTGGTTCAGCAGCTTGTCTGGTTTAGTCCCTCCAGCTTTTGACCCGTTTAATACTGTGGACAGCAACACACAGCTAACATAAGCTAGCTGGATGCTAACTGTCCAGTGCAAATTGGTAAAGAGTCTCAATAAACTTTTATGTATTTTACTAGTGCAGTGCCCGTAGGAAGCATGTTTTCCTATAGAAAAGTGGAAGGTTCAGTAGCTTTTTCATGGATGGCCAAATGAGGCTGTGTTTGAAGGTGGGACGTCAGGGATATAATTGACTGTTTTTGACTACTTTTGATTATACCATTATATTTCACTTTAAAAACTATTTACCTTGTCTTGTTTGGTGTCATTATTTTCAACACAACCTCACATGTGTGACTATACAGTTATTCTTTCATTTTGACGTATTATATTAACACTATGGACCTAAAATCACAAAATAATATAAAATCAGAGTAAGAAAAAGTTAGATTTTTTACTGTGAAAACCACAAACAGTTTAATGAACCAATTGCATTAGTTATAATACAAATATAAATTGTTGTTTGCTTAATTTGTGCATAAGTTTTTGAAATTTACAAAGTTATATGTAACTATTTACATTTAAATGCAGGCAATGCTCCTCAGCTCATTCCTGCCTGCTCCACATTAATCAGTCTCCTGATTGTTTTGACTCACAACACAAAAAAACAACTACACTACATACACCACACCAAATACTACATTACACACTAACTATACTCTCCAAACACGCTTAATGTCACAAATATCTCAACTCTCAAAACGCGCTCTCTCTGTCGCTGTCTACATCACCGCCTCCGTCCCTCACACAACTTCCTGTTCCTCAACAACCAAACTTGCTGCTTGGACACAAAGCCCGTTTTTACCGTTTCTTCCTGCACCAGACACAAAGCAAACGTGACGACAATGTTCGCGAAAAAGTGTGGCAGACAATATAAGTCCAGTTTTGGACGTGCTGGTGCGTCCGGTGCGTCCAAAACTTGGGAGGTGGGCCGTGTGGGTTGGCTAGTGGCTAGCTACACACGAACATCCACAGATTCCAGTTCCACTTTGTTGTCCACGCGTCTCCGGATCTCCTCAGATCCGAACAGACTGGGTCCGGACTTGTTTGGTCTCATTAATCCACAACAGTCAGTTTAGATGCACAGAACGGGACCGAACCACCGGCAAAATCCAGGTCCAGCTCGCGCCGCTGCAGGTATGAGTCCGCTTGTTAAGGCTTAAGGCCAGCAATGCTAGCGGAATTCGTAAAACATTTCTGAAATAAATTATTAACGGCATCATTGTAGTCCAAAGAAATGTGACGTTGCACACCCTTGAACCACGCAGCAGCCACATGGAAACTCTCAGGTCAGTCTGATCCTGATCTTCAGAGATATTTGAGCATTGCGGTGGGCTCTGCAGTGATAGGTCTGGTGCGCACGTGACTGTGGTGGCTCTGTGGACAATGCTCGCGAATTTGTAAAGCATTTATGAAATAATTTATGAACGGTGTCATTGCAGTCCAAAAAAATGCGAAGTTGCACACCCTTGAAACACGCAGCAGCCATGTTGTAAGTCTCAGGTCAGTCTAATCCTGATCCGCAGAGATATTTGAGGAACACACACACAGACAGAGAGTCCTTGCTTTTATAGAGAGATTTATATAAAGTTATATCGAGCATATCAAGATTTTTACTCTTCATATGGGTTTCGGTACCGGTCCCATGAAGTCCGGATGGGTCGGGCCCTTATAACGTCAGATATAACACACAGCCCTTCCTCCCCTCAGCAGCAGGCTCAGATTTCAGCAGGAGGTGAGTCACTGCTGTTTGTCCACAGGAGGAACACTGTCCTGTCAGAGTTGTTTAGGGACGGACATGAAGAAATGTGAACCTGTCCTTAAATACTAATCCTGCTCTGACCTCCATCATCACTCTGAGAACATGAAGACCATCAGGACAACTGGTCACACTGGTTTAATGAGGACAAACATCAACAGAGAGCAACATGACAACAACTTACTGTCTGTCTGAGGAATGTGCTTGTTTGAAATCAATGATCTCATCCACTGATCGGGACAAGCAGGATCTGGTGTGAAAAGCATGAATCAGGTAAATGTAACAGCTCACCTCTTTACAGCAGGAGGTTGTTGTCCTTTAAAATCAATGAAACAATCATTTGACTGGTCACTCTTGAAGGACACACAGCTGGGTCCAGGTCCATGCTCAGGTCCAGGTCCAGGTCCAGGTCCAGTGGTTTTAGAGGGAGGGCCTCCCTCCTCTCTGTCCTCACACTGATTCATGCTGCTCATCTCACACACACTTTCATCTGGAGAGGAAACACAAATCATTCATCTGCACATCAACTGAAATCAGCCTTTGGGTCAGAAACACTCTTGAAGGACAAAATGTCTGAAAGTCAACTTCCTCTTCTAACATTTAAACTCAGAGCACATTATTCCACAACTCACTGACTCTATTAATACATATTTCACTAAATGGCTGCTACAGGACATCAAACCAAAACTAAATCATGTCATTAAATCATTTGTATTCTGTTTTTTACTGTTCTCTACTAATAAAGTCGCTCAGAGCAGTGACGTGAAATCTGGAGACAAATGTGAAAATGTCTTCTGACAGAAAAGAGACCGTGGACTGATCCAGGACCTGTCTTCACTGAGCTGCAGGAAGGAGAGTGATGTCATCAGTCTGTCTGAGTCTTATTTCAAAATAAAAGACTTTTGTCACACAGTAACACCAGTGACTCCAGAGGACGATCTCTCATTATATGTTTTATAATATTTGCTTTGAATTTTATTTATGTCATTTCTACATAAACATGACCGTATTATAAAGGGTATAAAAACAGTCACTTTCCTTCTGTACATGACTGTGGAGACTTTCTGTGGAGCTTGGAGTTTTAAATAACTGATTAAAAACAAATACTGACAAGTTGATTTAACCAGGAGGCAGAAATTGTTCTAATAACCTGTTGTGTTATTATAAAATATGAAAGTCTCAGGTGTGTTCAGGTGGGTTTTGGCTGTAGAGGCTATGACGTCTCTAACTGACGTCACGTCTCCTGTCAGAACATCAGCTGCTGGACTTGGATCAGTCCACTAGATGACGTCATGACGCTGTGGTGGAGTCGACACACACGTTTCTCTTATATCTTTTAATCTAAAAGAGTCAATCTGGTAATCTGTTGTTTATTTAAAACATTTATCTGCAAAGTAAAAATTAGAATCTCTTCCTCTGAGAAGTAATCAGGAGCAGAAATACTCGAGTAACGTAACAGGCACTTTAAGTACTGACACTGAGAGCCGACGTGTTCCTGCTGACTGTTGCTCAGTGATGAAGTTATATTTGTATTAATTAAATAAAGCTTCAGACTCCTGGATGTCCTCTTACTGCCTCCTCATCAGTCCTGGACTGTAAATACAACCACAGATTATTCACCGACACCAACAGCTGCTCTCCAGCCGCGTTTAGTGCGTCACACAGCGGGAGAGCGGCGGCTCGTCTCGGCCTCCTCCACAGGCTGATTCAGGCAGGTGTGTGTCCGCACGCTCCGAGTTTAAACTCGTGAGTTCTGAGAAATAAACAAACGAGCTTCACTTTTTGTGCTGTTTCCGGCGTAACACTGAAAAGTTGAACTTGTGTTATCGAGTCGAACATGTCAGATTATTTACATTACCTTCAGCTGGAGGTTCAGACGGCCAATACAGAGAAATGAAACTAAACTTTGAGGAAGAAACACCCAGAGAAGCGTGTGACTGACTGGGAGTCACATGCCTAATTTACAAGAAGTCCCAAATAATGAAGAATCAGTCACAAACAGGCTGCACAGAGTTTATAAAGTGTCTCCTAACTCAAAAACTCACTAAATGGAGAGATTTCATAAGGGAGTCTGGGGGTTGTCTCTCCCTCTTTGCCTCCTGGATGTTGATGTGACTTGTAATATGTTGGTGTTCGTGTTTGTCCTCTGCTGTCATAAAAAAAAGGTTCTCAGATTGTTGTAATTGATTGTTAACAACCACAGGAAGCATCTAAAATGTGTGCGGGACAATCTAACGAGGTTCTGGAGGTCCACATCTCAAATCAACAGACTACATGTCAATTCATGTGTTCTGGTTCCTTTTAATATAGCATGAAAACAATATTAATTATTTGCACCTGGACACATATTAGAAGAAGAAATTCATTTGATGACTAATTATAGTAAAAGTACTCGATTACTTTCCACCAGCGCACTGACAGAGACAACATGATGATGATACAAGTAGAATTTTATATTCAGCTACTTTAGCAGATGAGAAACATTTCAGTGATCGTGTGTCGTGTTTTCAGTCATCTCATCTGATCTGATCTTGTGTGTTCTGATCCAATAACAAATTAATAAATTCACTTGTGTTGAAGAAACAGGTTTGCTGAAGTTGTGCTGTTGTACTGACTACTTTACTGCAGCAAAGGATTGTGGGTATTTCTGCCTATGTTTATTCTTACCAAACAGATGTGGGCCAGAATAAGTTTGTCCCTTTTTTATTGTTGTGGACATCAAGTTGATGAATCAGTCTTAAATGAATCACTTTCTTTGAGCATTTCACTTTTTTTGACCACAAAATAATTGTGTGAAAACCTCGAGGATTTGGACTCAGAACTTTAACAGTGGAAGTGACGTCATCAGATACTCGTCCTTCCTTTCTTACTGGTTCTGACTGCAGGCTTGAACCCACGACCTCAGAACTTCACAGAACTTCTTCAGCTCACTGAGCCGTCGAGTCGGCAGCTTGGCGGTTCTGTGTGGACTATTTGGTCTCCGGCTCTTCGGTCCGTCGCCTGCTGTTGGACTTTAAAACTGGTCTGTAACAATTGGAGCCACCGGGTCAGACAGAGAAAGACTTTTCTCACAGCTGTTTAGTTTCACGGACGAGATTCGAATCCAACAAACGTCCTGAAAATACAGCCGGACTTCAACAGCCACAAAACACTGAGAGAAACACAATGATTGTCATTAAAATGTGTTTTCTTCTCATATAATAATCACACAGAAATGAACAGATGTTGTGCAGTTTATCACGTCACTACGGACATAATTACATGTGTTAACCAACACCATCAAACTTTTAGTTTCATCATTAGAAACACACAAAACAAGTCAGAGTGTTTCAGGTGGAGTGTCGAGTACATTTGATCAGATTTTACTGTCCATTTACAACTTTGTTCACAATGATTCTTTACAATTAAAGCTGCAGACGAGTCAATATTTTCTGTTTCTTACATTTCACTAATAGTTGTGGATTTTATTGAAACAAGAGGCAGAATTCAAAACAACACATGACAGAAAGTACAAGTCAACGCAATTTACACAATTCAATGGAAGAAGTTTAAAATGTAAATGAAGAATCTTTTCAATCAGTTTGAATCATTTTGTACAAAGTCGACCGATGAATTTATTACAAGAAGCTGAAAGATTGATGTGACTGTGATCCTGTACAGACTCAACTGTTCAGCACTGACAATGTTTCTGTGACAGGAGGAGACTCTGCACACTAAACACCACACAGACGCACTGAGGAACCAGAACTGGACCAGATGAGCCCAAATCCAGGATAAAGAGGTTCAGTGAATGTGGTGTTGAAGGTGTGGAGGTGGATCAGTGAGTCAGAGGAGACTCTGTAGAAGGACAGAGTGCCAGCAGGACAGTCCACATACACTGCTACTCTACCAGAGGAGGAGGAGGAGGAGGAGGAGGAGGAGGAGGAGGAGGAGGAGGAGGAGGAGAGGACTGTTTGTCTGTTATTGTGCCAGACAGAGTAACGACCATCATCAGAGCACCACAGACTCCAGGACTGATCATTCAGTCCAAACCAACAGTCTTCAATGCCTCCTTCCCTTCTGATTCTTCTGTAACTCACTGATATAGAAACATCTCCTCTCCACTCGACCTCCCAGTAACAGCGACCAGTCAGACCAGTTCTACACAGCAGCTGATGACAGTAGGACTCAAATCTCTCTGGATGATCAGGATATGACTGATCCTCCTCCACACGTGTCATCTTCCTGTTGTTGTCAGACAGTTTGATGTTTCTGCTGACTGTGTTTGTGTCGACTGTGAGCTCACAGGAATCTGATGGAGAGAAAAAGACACAACACAGCTGCAGTTATTAATGTGTCATCAGTGTGATGATGACATCACAGATGTGAATGAGTGATGTCACAGTGTTTTCATGAATGACAGTAAAAAGACACTCACATCTCCACGGACCTGGTGTCAACCATCGGACTCCAGCAGGCTCCACCCTGAAAGGAGGAGGGGGGTCAGAGCAGCACATCCTCTTTCAGCATGCAAACATGGACATGACATGACTCTCATACACAGAAACACAATCTGTCCATCAGGCTGCTTCTCCCTGTTCTCCCTGAACCTCTTCACCTCTGCCACTCTCCTCACACACTGAGAGTGAGCCACAGGATGTTGGTGTGTGTGAAAGAGGACCACAACATCTGAGAACACACACAAACCTCCTGTTGGATTTATCACTTCATCTTTATTTTATTGGATGTTGTTGCTGTTTCCTGTGGGCGACCTTACGCTTGCTGTTTGATCCAATGTCAACTTGTGACCAGGTTTCTATATTATAGGACTTTTGGATTTGGACGTCAGAACTTTTGAGGTCCGATTCCTGTTTGAAGCTTGGAGGGCTTTTCTGAATCTCAGCTGCACAGTCTGCTTTTTGTTCTTGCTGTGTTTCTGCTGCTTTGTTACTGTGCAAAGAAACAAATACAATTTATACGTAATAAATCAATCAGAAAACATTGGACGTTGGTTCCCGACCTCTGCCACAAAACCAAGTGACAGAGACTCCCAGACTGTTTCCCTCCAGAACCTCACAAGTGTCACTGAACCTGTTTGTGATAGAAACAGTTTCATGGTTTCATGTGTTGACATGTTCATGTTACTATAGTTTGGTGCTGGACTGATATCTGATGTATATTACAGCAGTAATAGTTACTGTGAGGAGAACTTCATGTCATGTTTGACGCCATTAAAAGCAGAAACAATGACAGAAAATGTCTCTCAGTCTGAAATCTGCTGTGGTGAACATGATGTGTCCAGATGTGACCAGAGGAACATCTGACTATGAAGCCAGGAATCTGTCTTTCTTTCTGTCTGTCTGTGGTTCACATGTCTCCAGACATGTTAGCTAACGTTAGCTAGCTAGCTAAAAGTTCAAATGAAGCAGGACTCGTGTGACTAACGGCAGTTAGCTAACGTTGGCGGCCTTTAACCAGCTAGCTAACGTTCGCTAACGTTAGCTACGTTAGTGGCCGTTAGCGCGCTAGCTATCGATAGCGACCGTTAGCTAGCGCGCTAACGGCCGCTAATGTTAGCTGGCTAGCTAACATCAGTCACATGAGTCCTTCATTTGAACTTGTAGCTAGCTAGCTAACATTAGCGTTAGCTAATGAAGCAGAACTCAAGTGACTAACGGCCGTTAGCTAGCTAGCTACTTCAGAACCACTCACACATTTTGTTACACTTTGAGACACCAAAAATGAGCGCAGGTGTATTTTGCTTATTTTTGTTGACATATTATGTGTTTACAACTTGTTTGGAGTCCTGTTGTGGTAAATTCAGTGGGCCATATTTCCCAGAAATTCCATCACTCTTTGCAGCTGTGAAGACCCTCATTTCAGATAAGATCACAGAGAGCTCAGGCTATGAAGGTGAAAGTGAATATGAGGCCAGTGTTGCTCTACAATCACCACCTCCTTAACCCACATCTCCCAAACCAACATCAGTAAGTACATTTTTGTAATGATCAATTAAAAACATAAAACATTCTGTCACTGGTGATTTTCTTTGTTTTTATTCCTGTTTCTTTCCTTCCTACAATTAATTAGGTGCAACTAGGGAATGAGACTCCACCGGAGTGTCTGACATTTTTGGGAGACTGCAAAATCACAACCCACAGTGAAAGGAAAGGCCCGCACCCTTCTGCTGGGCCTGTTCAGCACTGATGTCCTACTGAAGTCCAACCTGACGGGAGGGGTCAACAAGGTCGGTCCATCTGCAGAGAGACGCAGCCTCTGGACCCCAAGAAGCTTAAAGCTTTACTCAGTAAGACAGTAAAAAAAATCTTTAATGGATTAATATATTTTGCTGAAGTTATTGTAAATGGTAATGGGTAACAAACCTCGGGTTATTCACCGCCTGTGTCTACAGACACCAGTGATACAGCCCAGATGTGCATTTTTATTGGGATGATGTTTACAGATATGACTGTAAAAGAGGAGCTGTTAACATTACTGCTCATGAAAGAACACATGTGGGGAGAGGACATTTTTCAATCATTCAAAGACTTTCAGGAGAAAACCAGCAGCAGCTCCTGGTGTGTAAACTGTGCAGTATTGACGGCTGTTTGTCACCTATGTGCATTACTGCTGTCAATGTTTATGTGCAGCACCAAGGGTTACATTACTCTCTCAATATCAGTTATGCATGGTGTTATATAAAGTATACTCAGTGTATGTATAAATAAAGAGATGTTTAGTATTTTTTATGTAGGTAGATCATTTCGACCTGGTCATTTTGAAAGTAGCTCACAGGCTAAAACAGTGTGTGCACCCTGCTCTACAACGTCACAAACCCTATAATATATTTTGATGGTCCTCTGTTCTGTTGTGACAATAAAACAAACAAGTTTATTTTTAAACTGCATTATCATATTATTTCATTGAGGACTCATAAGCAACTACAAATAACTAATGTTACAGAAATGTGTTTATGTTTTGTGACGTGTTTCTGGATTTTTTAAAAATATAAATATATATATGTTAGCCGATATATTGGAACACGGATTTTTAAATCAGCAAATATTTGTATCGGTATCGGCCTTAAAAATCCTTTATCTGTCGGGCTCTAAACCTTAATGATCTTTTATTCTGAAAGTCCTTCCAATAATCAGACTACAGCAGTCTACAAAATAAAAGCTGCATCTTTTCAATCAAACCTGTATCCATCTGCAGCGTCTTTCACGTTTGTCTGCAATAATCTAGTTTTCACATGGCAGCTTTAAGATACAACACTGGGGCCCAACAATCAACAATCAACATGAGCTGCAGACTCTTGATGATGCTCTGTCTCTGCATCGTGATGCATCTCATGATGGAGACATTTCATCACCTCTAATACATTTATGTTGCTTTTATAATTTGTAAGTTGTTTGAAAGTGAACTGAACAAGATTAAAGAGGAAAATGTAAGAGCAATGTTTTATTCTTTTAATAAAATGCTGGACATGTAAAAAAAAACATCTGCTTTTGTGATTTTATGTGATTAATGGGTTATGAAAATAGTTGTTAGTTGCAGCTCTATAACTTGTGACAACAAACACTACTCTGTGTTGTGTTGGTAGGGAGTGAGTCTCTCCGGTATGTGACAGAGCTACGAGCACGTTGCTGCAGTCACAGTAAAGTGCTGCTGTTATTACTGTAGTCGGACATAAAGTGTGTGGATAGACTCAGTTAGTGACTGAAACCAGGTGTTGTTTGCTGCCACAGAAGATAAATTAAAAGTCCATTCATGCAACGTTGTCACGCGATCTTCCTGCATTCAACACTTCCTATAAATCTTTCAAAATGAAGGTCCTGCATTATGTAGTTATTTAACAGATTTTACTTTGAAGCAGCAAAATCAGGAAACATTGGATTTCCACCAGCTGCACTTTAACAGACTCCAGAACAGCTGAGAGTGAAACTGAGTCAGCAGCTACGAGCCAGGCTGAAGTAAATTACAACAGCATTAAACCAGAAGTCCACCAACTACTGTAGAGAGCTGCAGCTCTGCACAGCTCACATATCATGTTAATCAATGGAGCAGATGATTGATCACAGAATGTCTTCTTCTGTCATTTGATTTAGCTGGTGGTGCAAAACACTGAAACTTTCCTGCCCCTGCAGGCTGTTATAATGATAACTACCCAAACGCAGCAGCGGTTCATCAATTCTCTGCCGTTGGTCGCTCACACAGAGTGAAGCAGCTCCGCCTTGATTACAAACTGACGTGTAATTCACACAGAAAGCTGACGCTGCGGCTCCTATAGAGGCGTGACCTACACATCATGATGATGACGCCTGTGTGTTTTTAAGGTGTTTCCCCATTTTCATTGTCAATCTAAACCCACAAATACTTTATAATCATTTATACCATGGTCTGGGGGAATACTCGATTCTGATTGGCTGCAGGGTGTCCATTAACCCCTGATATATGGACACCTACTAAGTAGTTCCAGTCAATTTGACTGTTCACCACTGTAAATTAATGCGCTAGCTGGCGTACCAAATCTGAATATTTTATTTCCAGCACTGAGTGCAGTGTATCAGTCCATCAGTATCCTCTGAACACCACAGGGTGGCGACTGTAACACACAAGCTGCAGAAAGTACACTTCCCCTTTAAACTTACTGATACACGAATAATCTCATATCCCGTTCACTGTTCAGCTCTCTGCTTCAGGCTGCGGCCACAGTAACGTTACACACGGCCGGTCATTTGTTCTTGAAAATCTTGCTATTGATTTGGGGACAATGACATGACTGGTTAGCTAGCTAATCGTGTTAGCTAGCATACTGTCAAATTATATTTACTGTTTGTCAACCGTATGCAATGTTATTGACTTTGAATCTTGCTAGCATAGCATTAGCTTTCTGGCTCATCGCTGAGCGGACTAGAATATCTCCTGTTGCCAAGTCGTATCTATGATCCGTCCTATTTACTGGAGGAGTGAACAACGTCTCCGTTGCATAAGAACCTTACGGGAGAGTAATGACTGTTCCAGGTATTAGTCAAACCCTCAGGCGTTACCAGGGAAACTAAGTTATGGCTTGTGAAAAGCTTTATATTTTGATTGTAAAACGCATGAAAATGTAAATTAATGGTCCGAATTTCTTTTCTTTGGCAAGTGACCATGGTATAAGTGGGATAATGCTCTTTGAGTTGTCCATAAACAGGAGTTAATGGGCCTCTGCGTCATCCATTAACTCCTGTTTTATGGACGCCTCGTTGGGCATTATCCCTTACATGGATGCTGTTATAATGTGTAGTGATTTAGAGCTAAAAACGTAACTTTGTCACTCTCAAGGATGTTTGGTGGGTCAGGACCTCACTTGCTTAAGTAAATAATTTCCATCAGTAAACTCCACACTGACTCACTAACGGGGACAGAGGCTGTTTCACTGAAGTCACGTGGATCTGCTGTATTTTCTTGCTCAGCTTTTGTTTGGTCGTGTAACTTTGGTTTGTGGGACATTTCTCTTTACTTAGTTGAGTGAAGGACCTGTGTTGTTATCAGACTGTCAGACCGACAGTCCCTTGATATGCACAGCTGGCTTATTCATTCACACTGGTTCAGTCCGTCAATAATGCGCCCCTGATACTACTTCCAGAGGCGGATCAGCATTGGAGCGAAATTTCACCCCTCGCCGCCTCCGAAAAATTCACACAGATGCGGAGAATTGGCAGTGTGCACTGTGAATGTGGCTACTGACTGTCTGTGGCTGCAGCAGGACTCTACATACCTGAGAGTGTCCAGTCTCCAGCCTGGATCCTCCAGTCGAGCGGAAAGCTGCTTCACTCCTGAGTCTCCTGGATGATTGTAGCTCAGGTCCAGCTCTCTCAGATGGGAGGGGTTGGAGTCCAGAGCTGAGGCCAGAGAAGTACAGCCTTCCTCTGTGATCAGACAGCCTGACAGCCTGCAGACACACAAAACAACACACATCACAGATCAGCTGACGGTCCTGATAATTCAGTGCACATCTGCGTTTAAGGGTTTAATATTTATCATATTCATTATCTTAGTTTTCAATAATCAGCACTAAACGTTGAGTATAACTGAAGTCGATGGAAATGCCATTAGTTTTGCAAATATTTGGCCATGAACCAACATATTGTACAGATTAAAATGATGAACTGATGATGGCAAGAAAATAAATTACAGTTCATCCTGAGGAAAGCATATATCTTAATATATATATTATAGTTTTAGGAGGATCAGAGGTGGAATGAAACTGTTCCCCCATTCCACCTTTGTAACTTTCACATCTACAGTAAGGTGGAATGAAGAGACAGTGTGAATGGGGCTTCTGTGTCTGTCTCAACCCAACCAGTTGAGACAGATGGCGTCTCACTATTTAGTCTGGTTGTGCTTGAGATTTATGCCTGTTAAAAGTCAGTTTTTTCATTCCACTGTAACAACTGCTTGCTCATAAGGAAAATGTTGGGTCTCTTAAATAAATTGAATTATATTAGGAGTATGATCAAGACCTGCTCCAATTGTAAAGTTAAATGAACTAATGACATAAAATAATGAATCCTGACCTGAGAGTTTTAAGGACACAGTGTGGACTCTTCAGTTCAGCAGAAAGTAGCTTCACTCCTGAATCCTGCAGGTTGTTGTTACTCAGGTCCAGTTCTCTCAGACTAGAGGACGGGGAGCTGAGAACTGAGGACAGAGCTTCACAGCTTCTCTCTGAGAGGTTACAGTCACCAAGTCTGGAGCGTGAACAGTAAAAAAGACATTTACAGTATTGATAATATCATTGTAGAACATGTGAACTTGCTTTCTGTTTTACTCTAATATGTCAGAGAAATTAGTAATCAACAAAAGGAAATCTGGAATAAACAGACATTTAACAAAAATGAGTAGTATGGTTTCAAAACATAGTTCTAACACGAGGCAGAGAGAGAGAACTGAATTCAAATGTTAAAGAAATAACAAAAGTAGTTTGAGACAAACTATGAACTACCTGACCTTAGAGTTTTAAGTTTACACTGTGGACTCTCCAGTCCAACAGACAGATGCTTCACTCCAGAATCCTGCAGGTTGTTGTTACTCAGGTCCAGCTCTCTCAGACTAGAGGACTGGGAGCTGAGAACTGAGGACAGAGCTTCACAGCTTCTCTCTGAGAGGTTACAGACACCTAGCCTGGATAAAGAATAATAAGCAGAACAAGAAAATTATTTGTATTTGGGTCAATAACAGCACATTTACTGCATTCTGAAGAAACTTCTCCACACTTACAGAGCTTTGTTGGAGGCTTTGACCACTGGCAGCAGCCTCAGAAGAGCCTCCTCTGAAGCAGAGTATTTCTTCAGGTCAAACACGTCCAGATCTTCTTCTGATGACAGTAAGATGAAGACCAGAGCTGACCACTGAGCAGGAGACAGTTTATCTGTGGAGAGACTTTCTGAACTCAGGTACTGTTGGATCTCCTCCACTAGAGAACGATCGTTCAGTTCATTCAGACAGTGGAACAGATTGATGTTTCTCTCTGGAGACAGATTCTCACTGATCTTCTTCTTCATGTACTCGACTGTTTCCTGATTGGTTTTTGAGCTTCTACCTGTCTGTGTCTGCAGACCTCGGAGGAGATTCTGATTGGTCTGCAGTGAAAGACCGAGGAGGAAGCGGAGGAACAAGTCCAGATGTCCATTTGGACTCTGTAAGGCCTCGTCCACAGCACTCTGGTAGAAACGTGTTGATTTCCCTCCAAAGACGTCAGACCACCAGGATGTTGACTGCTCTTCATCTGACAGCAGATTGACTCCAGAGTTGATGAATGTCAGATGGACATGAAGAGCAGCCAGAAACTCCTGAACACTCAGATGGACGAAGCAGAACACCTTGTCCTGGTACAGTCCACTCTCCTCTTTAAAGATCTGTGTGAACACTCCTGAGTACACTGAGGCTGCTCTGATATCGATGCCACACTCTGTCAGGTCTGATTCATAGAAGATCAGGTTTCCTTTCTGCAGCTGATCAAAAGCCAGTTTTCCCAGAGACTCAATCATCTTCCTGCTCTCTGGAGTCCAGTGTGGATCTGTCTCAGCTCCTCCATCATACTTGACCTTCTTCACTTTGGCCTGAACCACCAGGAAGTGGATGTACATCTCAGTCAGGGTCTTGGGCAGCTCTCCTCCCTCTCTGGTCTTCAACACATCCTCCAGAACTGTAGCAGTGATCCAGCAGAAGACTGGGATGTGGCACATGATGTGGAGGCTTCGTGATGTCTTGATGTGGGAGATGATTCTTCTGGCCTGCTTCTTGTCTCTGAATCTCTTCTTGAAGTAGTCCTCCTTCTGTGGGTCAGTGAACCCTCTGACCTCTGTCACCATGTCAACACA
The DNA here is from genome assembly GCF_900880675.1 of Sparus aurata. Lineage (NCBI taxonomy): Eukaryota > Metazoa > Chordata > Actinopteri > Spariformes > Sparidae > Sparus > Sparus aurata. The sequence goes on along the minus strand of NW_022045114.1, from coordinate 44,905 downwards.
CCCAGGAGGGATCTGATTGGCTGCTGCAGGTCGTGTGGTTATCCAGAGGCGAGCAGAGGGAAGCAGTTTCCCCCTGATGAGGTTTGTCAGCAGCACATCCACTGAGGTGGACTCTCTAACATCAGTCAGGATCTCAGTGCTGTGGAAGTCCAGAGGAAGTCGACACTCATCCAGACCATCAAAGATGAACACAACCTGGAACTCTTCAAAGCTGCAGATTTCTTTGGTTTCAATGAAGAAGTGATGAACAAGTTCCACCAAGCTGAACTTTTTCTCTTTCAGCACATTCAGCTCTCTGAATGTGAATGGAAATGTGAACTGTATGTCCTGGTTGGCTTTGTCTTCAGCCCAGTCCAGAGTGAACTTCTGTGTTAAGACTGTTTTCCCGATGCCAGCCACTCCCTTTGTCATCACTGTTCTGATTGGTTCATCTCTTCCAGGTGAGGCTTTAAAGATGTCTTCTTGTCTGACTGTTGTTTCTGGTCTGTGTGGTTTCCTGGATGCTGTTTCAATCTGTCTGACCTCATGTTCATCATTGACCTCTGCAGTCCCTCCCTCTGTGATGTAGAGCTCTGTGTAGATCTGATTCAGAAGGGTTGGGTTTCCTGCTTTAGCGATCCCCTCAAACACACACTGGAACTTCTTCTGAAGGTCAGATTTAAGTTTGCGCCGACAAAGTGCAGCAAGATGTTCTAAATGAACACACAACAAAAAAGATCAAGACATTTATAAAGAAAATATGACAATTTCCTTCCCCTAAAGTATCACATATAAACATGTTTTCCATGTTTTTCCACCATCTGTTGAGACAAATTGTCTCATTGATCCATCATGTTAAATCTTTAGAGAAATCCTCTTACTGCTCTGCAGACAGTCAGCCAGCTCCTCCTGCTTCATTCTCCTCAGGAAGTGAAGTGTGATCTTCAGAAATGCATCTCTGCTGCTCCTCCTCTGCTCTTCATCCTCACCGTCCAACACCTCCTCATCCTCCCTCTGACTCTCTGAGCATTCTGGGTAATCTGAACTCAGAACCTTCTGGATCTTCTTCAGCTCGTTCTTCACAAAAGTGACAATGTTCTCCTCCAGCAGCTGAAACAGAATATTATGTGAATGACAACATTTAACATCAGATCCATGTTGGACAGATTCACCACTGGTCTGTAAAGTGCAGCATGGAGATTATTGTGAACAGACTGGATGTAAAAGTAGTTGTTGTTCATGTACAGACCATAAATATGGAGTCCAGGTGTGTCTGATGCTGCTGGACAGACGGACCTCTGGGAACCTCTGAGCTCTCCTGGTCGACTCTGTGGAGGAATCATGAAGAAACAGTCACATTGTGTCTGTAAAACTTTGAATCTGATACCAAAAAACTAAATTACTGGTTTGTTTTTCATACAAACTTGATTTTGATATATAATTTGTCTGATTTGTGACCCGAAAGTCATTTATTGAATATTTTGTGTGTTGCTTTTAGGTGATTAATGACGCAACGGCCTAAATATAAAGAAACTAATGAATTCATCATTTGTAAATATAAGCTATATTCATGTAGACATGACGTGTAGTAAGAAAAAATACTTAAAGTCTGAGTTTAAAAATGCTCCATGTAACTTTAGACCCGTTTGTATAACTTTATTATTTTTGCATATTTAATAAATATTGTAAAACAGTAAAATGTTCTGTCTTCAGTTCATATCTTTGTCTCAAGTGTTTAAACTATATTTAAGAGATCAGAAAATAAGTCATTTGTTTTTATATATTTTATATCTAATCTGCCGATATATCAGTTATCAGAGTTTTTTACTCCTTAATATGGGTTTTGGTACTGGCACCATGAAGTCCTGATGGGTCGGGCCCTTGTAACGTCAGATATAACACACAGTCCTTCCTCTCCTCAGCAGCAGGCTCAGATTTCAGCAGGAGGTGAGTCACTGCTGTTTGTCCACAGGAGGAACACTGTCCTGTCAGAGTTGTTGAGGGACGGACATGAAGAAATGTGAACCTGTCCTTTAATACTAATCCTGCGCTGACCTCCATCATCACTCTGAGAACATGAAGACCATCAGGACAACTGGTCAGACTGGATTTAATGAGGACAAACATCAACAGAGAGCAACATGACAACAACTTACTGTCTGTCTGAAGAATGCTCTTGTTTGAAATAAATGTTTGCATCCTTTGACCAGTCACTCTTGAGGGAAACACAGCTGGGCTCAGGTCCAGGTCCAGGTCCAGTAGAGGCTGGTCTCCTGTTGGACAGAGAAGAAGACCACCAGAGATGCTAATTCACTTTCTTGTCTTCAGACACAGAAGCTTCTGTCCATAAAATAGTGGAAAACATCAGGAATAAACCTTCAGAGAATATTGGACCAAACTAATTCAATAAAGTGAAATGAAGAGTTGAAGACTGGTTCTATTGGGCAGCTTTCTAAAGTGAGAAGATACATTTACTAAAGAAGAATGAAGCTGAAAATAAACATCAAGTTTCAAAAAACATCTTTCTCCACAGTTAAAACATGAATCAGTCACATATTAATGTTATTAACAGCTCACCTCTTTACAGCAGGAGCTGGTTGTCCTTTGAAATCAATGTAACGATCGCTTGACCGGTCACTCTTGAAGGACACACAGCTGGGCTCAGGTCCAGGTCCAGGTCCAGGTCCAGGTCCAGGTCCAGGTCCAGGTTCAGGTCCAGTGGTTTTAGAGGGAGGGCCTCCCTCCTCTCTGTCCTCACACTGATTCATGCTGCTCATCTCACACACACTTTCATCTGGAGAGGAAACACAAATCATTCATCTGCACATCAACTGAAATCAGCCTTTCCATCATGTCTCCTGTCAGAACATCAGCTGCTCCTCCTCTGATTGGCTGCTTCATGTCAGTGTCACATGACTGCTGCACTTCTGCTGTCAGTCCACTAGATGGTGTCATGGAGCATCAGACTGGAAGTGAGTCGTCTGCTCTGAACACCAGTTTAACCAGCGAGACACGACTGGAATCATAGAAACACCAGTAACAGTGGAGGAAAGTACATTTACTCGAGTACTTTACAGAACTGCAATTCTGAGGTACTTCAGTCATGTACTTCTACTTTGTGCTTCTTAATAACTTTACTTGACACGTATCTTTGGATTATTTACACATTCAGATGATCAAGGCACAAAATCATTAATACATCATGATGTATTATTGTAGATGATCAAACATTTTAAATGTGTAACATTACCTTCAGCTGGAGGTTCACACGGACACGACTGTCTGCACCACAACCATCACAGTGAATGAGACTTTGGACCAGCGCCGCCTGAAGATGCTGTTAGAGTTACACATTAATCACATCATATGAATCATATGAGTGAAATCTGATGACTTGTGTGTTTAATGAGAGTGTAAAGGTCAAATACATGTTCAGTTGTTGTTACTTTGGTTCAACAAAGCAGCTTTAGTGACTTTTACAGACCAACATCACTTTAACTGACTGTTAGTTTCTATGAGGTCACTACACAACAACTCACACACAACTCACAAGTTGTCATGAAGAAACATTCAGGTAACAACTTGTGTTATAAAATCCTTCAGCTGTGCTGCAGATACTTTGTGAGTTTTTAACTAGAACCTCATAAAACACACAGTAAAGTTACATGTTAGTGTTTGTGACTGTGATTCAGTTCAGGTCCAGTTTGAATGAAGTGTGTTTGAAGACGAGTTAACGAGCAGATTAAACTGATCTCAGTTCAGTCAGATACAGAAACTTCAGTTCAGACGGTTGGATTTTTCTGTTTAGAATGAAAATAGGAGTCCAAATATTTCCTCTCTTAACATTTAGTGAGTTTATGTTGTTGACTTATTAGACTCAGTAGTGAACTGGCTGCTTTTCCATCTCCAGCTGAAGCTACAGGCTGTCAGACTGTCACCTCTGAGCTACAGAGTGCTGTTAGGAGACAGGACGGACACACAGAGACGTCTTTGACAGGACGTCAACACTGTTGTTCTTCACTCTGCTCACAATGTTAGCTGGTTAGCTGAATGTTAGCTGGTTAGCTGAATGTTAGCTGGTTAGCTGAATGTTATTGTAAAGTTAATTCATATCTTACCTGTAAAGACCAAACGACACAGAGTCTTCACTTGGCAGGACAGCAGGGAGAAACTGAAAACTAACCATTAATTAAGTCTGTCAGAAAAATATTTGCCTTTAAAATGTCGTGGAGTAGAAGTATAAAGTTGCATAAAAAGAAATATTAGAGCCTAAATACAGTATTTGAGTAAATGTACTAAGTTTCAATCCACCTCTGTTGATAATAATCATTTAAAACTCTAATAGTTTCTATTTATTAACATATTTACTGTTGTCTGAGTTTGTTCATAAATATTTCACTTGAATGTATTTAATGTCAGAAAAACATCAAGAAAAATAAAGACACTGATGTATTATTATGATTATTATTATGATTATTATTATTATTATTATTGTTATTATCATTATTATCATCGTTGTTATTAATAGACAACCAATACTTTGCTAGTGTGCTTCTGTTATTACATCTAACATGATTTTACCTGCATGTGATAAATTAACTGCATTTGTTTTGAGTTCAGGGAGAAAAATGTCTCGACATCGAGCCTAAAAATTATTTCTTGTTTATGTGAAAATATATTACATATATTCATATATATGTGATCAATAAAATATTAATGCTTGTAAGAAAAGAGTTGTCCAACATGTTTTTTATGTAGTGAATCTTTTACAGATTCCTTTCGTCATCTTACTCTGATACAAAGAGCAGCGATCTGAGTTTAACCTCATGTGTGACTAAATGTGTTACAAGCTCAACAATATAATATAATATATATAATATATAATATAGACCTATGTCACGAACATAACACTTGTTTACTTTATGGTTGCGAGTGTGCTTCACCTGTGTGACGTAACTGAGGTCTGAGGTCACATGACGTAACACACCGCGGAGTAATAATATGAATAATGAGAAGAAGTTAAGCTTCTACAGTGAAACTCTAAATACTCAAAGATGTTTAACCAAGGTAGTTAAACTGTCGTCAGTCTGTGTTGGCTGTGTTTCAGTAAGTAAGCAGATATCGGCACAAAATGGTGGATGTTCTTATCGGCAGTTGTTTCTCCTCCGTCGTCCCGAGTTTAAACTTAAACGAGTTCGTCGAGAAATAAACAACGAGCTTCACTTTTTGTGCTGTTTCCGGTGTAACAATGAAAAGTAGAGCTTGTGTTAGCGAGTCGAACATGTCAGATTCATTACATTACCTTCAGCTGGAGGTTCAGACGGAGAAAACTATCTGCAACACAACTGTCAGAGAAAGTGAAAGTAAACTGTGAGGAGGAAACAGCCAGAGAGGCGTGTGACTGACTGGGAGTCTTCCTGTTAGACTGAGAGCTGCAGCACGACCCACAACGAGCTAACACATGCCGAATTTACAAGAAGGCCCAAATAATGAAGAATCAGTCACAAACAGCGTTTCTGGAGGTTATAAAGTGTCTCCTAACTGAAAAACTCACTAAATGGTGAGATTTCATAAGGGAGTCTGGGGGTTGACATGTTCGAACTGTTAGTGACGTCACCACAGAGGCTTTCTGGGTATTGAAGTTCCAATCAAGAGTAGAATGTGTTGGTCAGAATGTTTTCACAGCTGATGTGGACACCATTCATTATTAAATACGGCACATTTCAATGAATATCCTTGAATATAATTTTGACAAATCCTTAATCACTGGTGCCTTCTTGTAAATTCGGCTTTAAAATGCAAAACATTAGGATGTTTATTTCCTTGTAAAACGTGTCAGTTTGCACCAGCCTACATTAAACAGTAACTACTGTAATATGAGCTACTTCTTAGTCATGTTGAATATAAAAGCAGCTTTGTTATAAGATCAGTTCAGGGCTGGATGAAGAGTCAGAGCTGCCAGACTGAGAGCGCAGGACACGAGATTCACCACAAGAGGGAGCTAAAGGGCAGCAGAGCAGAGGAGAAGCACCACAAGACACAAAAACATACTTTTTTTTTGAATATTTTATCACACATGGGAGACACTGATTCAAATATTCTATTAAGTTTAGTTTTGGAGTAATGCAGTCTATGTACGACTTTAAATTGAATTAGGCGATATCTTGAGTTTATAGAACACTTCTGTATACTGGACAGGCCCTCCTCCCATAGTTCCTCTGACAGTGGAACTCCCAGTTCTTTTGACCATATATCCCTGAGATGACTGGTACTCACTGGCATCTCAAAAGCAGTAACAAAGCGGGAAATCAAATGCCTGGAGTTTGGTTGTAAGAGAAATGTATCATAAAAATTATAATTATGTGGTCTTAATGGGAAATCCGAAACATGTTCTCTTACAAAATGTCTGACCTGTAAATATCGATAAAAATGTGACTGAGGGAGGTGATATCTAGCCTGGAGCAGAGGGAAAGAAGCAAAATTGTTATCTATGTAAAAATCAGAAATGCAACGTAGGCCTCTCTTTCTCCAGTCCAGAAACACCCCATCCGTCAAGCCTGGTTTAAACAAATGATTACCCGCTATTGGTGCATTTAATGAAACATTTGGTAATCCAAGGGCTTTTCTTATTTGACTCAATATCTTCAAAGAATTGCTGAGAACAAAATTGTTACCAAATAACTTGTGGGATGGCTGTGCAATTGAAAAGAGCAACGCTGGGAGCGAAGTTTGTGATACAGACATGGATTCAATTTTTAACCAGAGCGGAGAGGAACAGTCATCATGAGGAGAACCCCCCTGCCAGAAAATGAGAGCCCTTGCATTTGCAGCCCAGTAATAATGCCTAAAAATCGGGAGACCAAGACCCCCGCTTTTTACGTTCTTCTGCAGATGGGCTTTAGAAATGCGAGGGGGTTTATCTGCCCAAACAAATGACAGGACAACTGAATCTAGTTGTTTAAAAAAATGTAACGGCAAATAAATAGGGAGGTTTTGAAAAAGATACAAGAACCTTGGAAGTGCAACCATTTTAATGGCATTTATACGGCCAATCATTGAGAGAGGGAGCAGTTTCCAGTTCTTAATATTAGCTTTTAGTTGATCCACCATATCCAAAAAATTCAATTTCAGTAAGAGTTTGGGGTTTCTGGAAATCTTAAGGCCAAGGTAATTAATATGGGTAGTAACCAATTTAAATGGCAAAGATTTCACGAAAATAGGGCACATGTTAGTCAATGGCATGAACTCACATTTGTCCCAGTTAATTGTGTACCCAGACAATTTACCAAATGATTCTATATAATTCAGGAGGTTGGGAACTCAGACCACTGGGTCTGATAAACAGATCAATAAATCATCAGCATACAGATTAACAAGGCTTTGGACATTACCAAACTTTACACCATGAATATCTGGGTGACCCCTTATACCTATTGCAAGTGGTTCCAAGGTAATATCAAAGAGAAGAGGAGAAAGAGGGTCGCCCTGCCTTACACCCCGCTGTAACTCAAAGGGTTGGGACCTATCTGAATTAGTGAGAATAGAGGATACTGGTTTAAGATAAATCATTTTCACCCATTCAATAAAACTTTCCCCAAATCCAAATTGCTTTAGAGTCTTCAGCATGTAAGGCCATTCGATCTGATCGAATGCCTTCTGGGCATCAAGAGATAAAATAGCAGCCTGTGTATTTTCCCCATGTACTGAATATATTGTATTTAAAAGCAGACGGACATTACTAAAAGAAAACCCACCTGGGATAAATCCAGTCTGATTAGGGTGTATAATTGTGGAAATATGCCTACCTAATTTTGTAGCCAAAACTTGAGTTATTATTTTCAGATCACAATTTAAGAGAGCAACCGGTCTGTAACTTGCAGGATCCACCGCTTCCCTTCCCCCTTTCAAAAGCAAGGAGATATTTGCCTCATATAATGAACTGGGGAGCGTCTTATTTCTCATAGAATCTTTCACCATTCTCAGCATGAGTGGAACTATTTTGTCATGAAATGATTTATAAAATTCACAGCCAAAGCCATCTGGGCCGGATGTTTTTCCAGAGGGGAAGGCTCGAATAGCATTCAAGAGGTCAGTTTCAGAAAATGGGGCATCCAAGTCATCTCTCGCCGCACTATCTAATTGGGGAACATTTAAATTAGCAAAAAAGTTACAGAAATCTGCTTCAGTGGCCTTTACTTTACTAGAATACAGTTCCTTATAGAAGTCCCTGAAGCACGCATTTATCTCTCTCGGATTGGTTAGGAGTCTGCCTGGTTTGGATTTTATCCTATGAATGGCCTGTTTAGCCCTTTCGCCTTTAAGTTGGCTAGCTAGCAGCTTCTCTGGTTTATCTCCAAGTTCAAAATATTTCTGTTTATTTTTTAATAAAAGACTACCAACACGTTTATTAAGAATGGTGTTATATTCATATTTCAATTTCAAGATCTTATTGTAATCAGCGGATGAGAGGGAAGATTTATAAGCCTCTTCCAGTACAGGAAGCATTTTTTCAATGTCCTTAAGACGATTGTTAAATTCTCTTTTCTTGGTGGATTCAAATGAAATAATGTGGCCCCTTGTAACTACTTTGAAGGCCTCCCACAAAACAGAATCCGAAACCTCCCCATTATCATTTGTAACAAGAAATTCGTTTATACGTGCATTCATATGCTCAATGAAAGACTGGTCTTCAAGAAGAAGAGGGTTGAAGCGCCAGCTGTATTTTGGTCTAGATAGGATATTTCTGAAGTTAAGAGAAACTGGACTGTGATCAGATATTAAAATATTACGATACGTAGAATTAGTAACACTAGGCAGTAATTCAGAAGCTATCAGAAAGTAGTCAATCCTAGTGTAAGACTTATGGACATGAGAATAAAAAGAAAACTCCTTATCTGTAGGATGCTGCAGGCGCCATATTTCAACCATATTCCTTGTTTTAATTAAATCATTCAGAATTCCCACTGAAGCTATAGTGGGAGGTGGCTTTGTAGAAAACCTATCCAGGACCGGGTCCAGATAACAATTAAAGTCTCCTCCAATAATAACATTCGGGGTGGAGTCCGGTATCAAATCAAATGCTTTACGGAAGAAATCAGGATTATCGATATTTGGACCATAGATGTTAAGCAACGTTATTGGAAGGAAGTTTATGTGTCCAGATATCATCAAATACCTGCCATATGGGTCTGCTGTCATACAGTCAAGACTAAATGGTATATTTTTTCGGAAAAGAATAGCAACCCCCCTAGACTTGCGGGTAAAAGGTGCTTGATAAACTTGTGAGATCCAATTTGCTCTCAACCTGCGCTGCTCATTTACACCGATGTGCGTTTCCTGAAGAAAAACTACGTCTGGTTTTAATGACTTGAGATGCGAGAAGACGCGACCCCTTTTAATCACATGACCCAATCCCTTTACATTCCATGAGACCAATGTAAATTTATCATTTATGCTGCTACGTGTTACGTTATCTGATACTGACATTATCCCTATAATAAAAGCAATCTGGTATCCTCTCAAACGTGCACAAAATATAATAAAACAAGACACACAAAGTACATCCATTGTAACCTGAGGTAACACCCTCAAACAAACCCATGAACCTGAACATGTCCCCTACCCGCCCGCAAGCACTTCCCCAAACGAAGCACAGACATCCCTTCATGCTCGGGGCCGCTACACGCACGGCCTGAAACCTGCCTTCAAACCTAACTCGCTGTTAAAGCTGTGATAGCTAACTTAGCCCAGTTCCGCTGCCAAACATAACTGACCTGAGTCCGAAGAATCAGAATGACAGTCTCTCAGTGTGTTGAACACAGTTATTTGAATGAGAAGTGTAGCACTAGTCTTAAGATAAGTTCTTTACGTCAGTGTTGATAAAAGTCATTCCCTCACTCGCTGTTCTGAAGACCTTGAACCGCTCCTTGTGCTAGAGGTGGATTTCATCGTTCGATGTCGAGATTCAGTTCCCGTCGGTCAGTTCGGACTCGTTCATATAGTTCGCTCGTTCATTCGTTCAGTCGCATTTCCGGTACAACGGCGGTGATTGTAATGCACAGTTCTCAGCTCCTCGTTCTCAAACGATCATGCTAACGGTCAACATAACAGGCTGTTAATGGCAAATACATAGCTGCAACTACATGATTATGTGTACTTTTGGACAACACGACAGTTAGCAGCTAACAGCTAAAGCCAGCTAGCCAAGAACGAGTGACTAACCGAACGAGAATGAGAGCTACGAACGAAATGAAATGGGTTTTTTTTTTATGTAAACGGTTCTCATTGGCTAAAATTCGACGACAGTGTCCTAGACCCAGCATACGATTGGCTGGCTCTCAGTCCTCCTCACCACTCTGATAACTGAACAGTGAACAACACAGTGACTGGTCTGTGAGAATGAACGAACGAACGAGAGAGAAGTGAAACGGGGAATCAGGTCAGTTCGTTCGCGTTAAAGACTCGTTCGTTCGAACTGATTCGTTCGCGACCGAGCCATCACTACCTTGTGCTTTATCCGGAGCCTCGCTGGGAAAAGTAGGCTGTGCTCCACCTTTAGCTCCCGTAGCATCCGCTGGGCCTCGGTGTACTCACGCCGCTGCCGCATCACCTCAGGCGTGTAATCCGGGAAAATTAGCACCTTGTTGCCTTTGTACTGTAGTTGTCGTTCCCTCCGGAGGCGAAGTATGAGCTCCTTCTCCCGATAGAAGTGGACCCTGGCGATGATGGCGCGAGGCTTAGCTCCAGCTGTGGGCGGCGGCCGCAGGGTCCGGTGCGCCCGGTCGATAACCACCGGTGATTGAAAACTGTCTTTGCCAAAAAGCTTCGGGATTAATGCCTCGATGAATTCGGTTGGTTTACCGCCCTCTTCCTGTTCAGGAATGCCGATAATCTTGATATTGTTGCGACGCGACCGGCCTTCGAGGTCCTCCACCTTTAGCCTGAGCGCGTTGTTTTCATCCTTCAGGCCAGAGGCTGCCTTCTCCAAGCAGGTTATGCGGCTCTCATGGTCCAGCACTCGTTCTTCCACTGTTTCAACCTTCTCCAATAGTTCCCTTTGAGAGCTCTGCACTACTTGAAGTGTTTGCTCTAGTTTATCAAACCTGCCGTTCATGTGTCCCAGGATCTTGTCGGAAACTTTCTCCCATATTGACGGCAACAGCTCCGTGTCGCTGTCGCTGGAGTCATGAACTGGCTGGCTAGCGCTAGCATTGTTAGCATTAGCGCTAGCATTGTTAGCATTAGCGCTAGACGAAGCAGAGGATGGTGGAGGCCACTCGACGTTTTTTGACGACTTCCTCGGCATGTCGTTGCATAAACTTAACTGGTTAGGCCACTACTGTGTACAGTTGTTCCCGAGGCTGATAGAATTATGTACGAGACTGTCAGAATAATAATTTTACATATTGGCAGGGAAGAGCCCCTGAAAGCACGTCTACTCCATGCGCTGCTCACTAGCGCCCCCCACAAAAACACACTTTAATAAATGTCTTTGACCTGTTTCACTGTTTTCTGTCACTTTACTCGTTTATATTTTCTTTTTATGTGCGAGTTGATTCGGAAAGTGCTCCATGAATTATCATCAGGGGGGTTGAAAGCTTTAATTTTTCTCCTTTTTGTTCATGTTCTTATTTTTCTGAGTTTAAAATGATCCTCATCTGTATCTACCCAGAGCTGCTGTTGGATATTAAAGGGTAAATTGAACTAAATAGGAATTCAGTCCTCGTCTTTTCAGCTCCGTGCTGATGGAGAGTCAGGTGAAGTGTCGTAGTCCACAGAACATCTCAGGAGCTCAATTAAACTTTGCTGAATTAGTTATCAGAACTTCCTGTTGGCAGTGTGCCTGTGGATATACACACTACTGTCACCAGATTACTTTCATACTGATGGAAACTTAAAAATGTCAAGTTTCTGAGGCAAGCAGTTCAAAGATTTCCAAACCATTTGTCTTCCACATTAGTGAAGGGCTGGGAATCCTCAGTAACCATGGTGACCATGCCTCATCCACATCAGTCTTCCCTCCTGATGACAAAAAAATGCAGTATTCAATTACAGTTGCCATTAGTCACAATTAAAATATAAATTAATGTTGTAGTTGTATGTTTGTATGCCGTCTTATGAATGCATCCTAAAATGGCTTACCTGAGTTTGGTCCACCTTCGTTGGTCTCCTTGTTCCCATGTAAGGCCCCATAATGCCTCAGCATAGAGGAGGTGTTGCTGTATCCAAGTTCTTTGGATCACAGACACTTCACCTTTTAAAATACCAGACATGAGAAGAAAGAAATCAGAACAAGGGATATGCTGTGTTGCCACATTTATATTACACTAGTAATTACTATGTGTATACATTATTATGGGAGATCAGCTCAAATTGTTCCCAGACAGGGAAAATCTTTTCTTTCTTGCAGGTTCCATCGTAAAGTCAAATGACACCTGAATAGATCGCAAAGAAAAAACAGAAACTACACAAAATGTGAGGTAACGGGGACCTCCATTGCATTTCGTTGCCCCTTAAATTTCGAATTGAACACCAAAACCACGAAACAGTTCCTGAATCAGTCACGTGGTACGGCCGGCTCGTGAGGCTTCGAACAAACCTCGATACGCGCTTCACAAATATCTTCCTGGACTACTCGACACAGAAGACACATCACTACGAATGCCACACTGAGTAACAAAAGACCGTCTGTGTGGCAGCAGCTCAGCTTTATAGGCTACAGGTGGCTGATCAGGTGCACTGCAGTGGCCCCGCCCCCGGAATGTACCATTTCTGTGGGGGAGTCTGATTCTCTTTGAACAAATCCAGTTCCAGTGCCTCAATTCATTGATTCAATCAATCAATCAAAGATTTTAAAGTTACTAAAATTTCCTCCCAGTAAAAGGTCTGAACCTCACAAAGTCCAGCTTGTGTCTTACAGTCTTCCCCACATTCAATGTTCAACACTTGTACAGTCATCAACCAGATATTTTACCAGAAATAGAAGTCGTCCCAGGTGAATTAATTTAAGGCCTTTATTTCAAGTTAAAGAAAACAGAAGCCTCAGTATAAAAGCTATAAAAAGTGAAAACAGAGCTCAGAATAACCTTTTTTACGCTTCAATTAGACATTTCAAGTGAAAACACGTCAACATATTCAGAAAACAGTCAATAAAAAGTGCAAACAGCCTTTTCTCTTTGAATATCTGCTTCTTTTCTTTGACTTGTCTTCCTGAGAGGAATGGGCATGTGATGGTCCTGCCACTGATTTCAATCTTGGCTGAATGGAGTCGCTGCCGTTCTCATGCAGATCTGTAGGTGTTCACCTGTGAGCCTGGAACCAGACTCGTTCTTCATGTTGTTGACGGTGGAAAAAGCCGACTCACAGCCGTCAGTGGGTCCAAACGTGGTCCAGGTGTGCAGTGCTGCTTTGGTTAGACCATGAAAACAGTGTGCAGCAGCCAGAAAGCAGCAGGTCAGTGGCCTCTAAATGCTCTTCATGCATCACTTCCTCACAGATCAATGAGCTCCAGCTGCAGAGATCCCACATGAGCCCACCTCAACGTCTGTGTCACCTCCTGTGAAAAGTTCTGTGATGAGGAGAGGATTGTGGGTCAGCAGGAGGAGCTGCTGCCCGAGGCTGAAGCTGTCAAAGGTTTTACTGAAGTTTCCACTCAGCTTGTGTATGAAGTCAACACGGGGAGGAACATCTCTCTCAGACTGAGTGTGTTCTGCAGCTTTGGGAAGTGTGTTCACTCTCCTTCAACATCTGCTGTGAGAATGTGCAGCTTCCTGTGGAAACATCTGACAGCTTTCATCCAATGAACCACTGAATGTTTCCGGTCCTGCAGCTTTAACTTGAGCTCATGAAGGTGTGATGTGATGTCAGCCGACACAGCAACCGTCTCCATGTTGTGCTCATCTTGCAGAAACAGTGAAATCTGTGTTGCTGTCTGACTCTTGAGCTGCTCTTGTTCATGACTTCAGCGCACAGAACAGTGTGATGGATGAGACGGTGGTGAGCTCTGAGATCAGGGTCGTCTTCTCTCTTCCCACCATGGCAGGGGCTCCATCTGTGGTGATGAGACCACCTGGTTCAGATCGACACCTCTCTGTCTCAACATCTCCTTTATTGCTGCATATATGTCCTCTCCTCTCGATGTGTCTCAGTGGTGTTACAGACAACAGCTCCTCACAGAGCTCTTTATCATCTCTGGGAAAAGATGGAAACATTTTAGAAACAGGTGAGCATCATCCAAGATCATCTAGACTCTAGACGATCTTGGATGATGCTCACCTGTTTCTAAAAGGTGAAACCAGGTGTTTCTACTGACAGAGGAGATCATTCCGGCTCCGTCTACTTCCTGCTAAGACCCTCAGACTATACAATCTTTGATGATGCTCACCTGTTTCAAAAAGGTTTCCACCTCTTTCATTCTTCCATCCTGGATATTTTCAAAGTAAAAGTGATCAAACTCTGGTTTAACGTGTCACATCTGTTGTCAGAACGGTAGAAACACTTAAAACAATAAATAACATGAAGTTAACAGCAGAAAAACACCACGTCAGCAAAATTAGACATTTTAATGAATATATATAATAATACAGACTCGTTTGGTTGTTTTGTATTCTAATCAGCTGTTAATATTCTGTTTCTGTAATAAAACATCCTGATAAACAACCTGTTTTTACATCCACCTGTTTATTATGTCACCATGGAAACCATCAGATGAGTTTATGAACACGATCACAGGTTTTTTTTTCTTCTCATCATTATAAAAACACATAAAACAACCAGAAGCATCAACATGTGAGTGACACACATCTTGTTAAATAAAGCTTCAGAGACGTTTGATTTTACGTCCTGAATGTTTTTCAGGTGAGAGTGTTTAAATATAAAAACTGAAGTCGTATGGAAAGTATGACACGTGTTATTTTCAGAACATCAGTAAAGGACAGAGTAAAATAAGATATTTAGATGTTCTGTAGATACGGGTCGCTCCACACCGACTGACCCAGGACCTGCCAGCTCATGTCACACATTCTTTTTAAAGACATTTATGTTGAAACTTTTGTTCAATTCATGACAAATTGTAAAATCCAAATAGTTGTTTTGTCTCAAATTTCACCAAAATCCTGAAATTGAGTTTAAAGAGTCAAAGTTGAAAAATCCACAAGTTAAAAAGTATTTGGAGTTCAGCTGCACGATCACATTCAGTTCATTTAAGTTTCTACATGAAGTGTTCTGGAGAAGCGGGAAAAGTTCTGGATTGTGGGTGAGTTGGCTGGTTGGAACGACCCATAATCACTACATGACTTATTGATTCACACACATGTTGAAGCATTGAACATATTTGGTGAGAACTTAAAGCGTTTAACAAAAGAAATGAAGAGAAAATGAATGATTGAATGTGAGTGTTAAACAAATGAGTCACATACAGATTGATGAGAGTCGTCAGGACAGAAGATCTCTGAGTCCCACTGATTCTGTGCTGCCACCTGCTTTCATTTCAACATCAATTCATGTCTCAGCAAACTTTTACACTCATTCTGTTTTGCTTTTATTATTTATTTGTTCCTTCTCTAAAAGAAAACATGTTTAAGCTTTAAGAATATTAAAAATCTGTTTTAAAAAACGTCTTTTATCCTGAAACAAGTCAGAATAATAAAATAAAAAGAGGAGTTTAAGTTGTGCTCGCTGTGCTGCAATCAGACAGAATAATACTTGTTTCAGATATTTTCTAAAATCAAGTCAAAGTTTTTGTTCTTCACTCGATTTCTGATGCCAGGAAAGAAAGTTTAAAGGAGCAGTCTGTAGTTTAGTGGAAGAAACAACAACGAGCAGACAAAGATCTTCATCAGCTGATCAACAAACTAAATAAACTTTATACTGTTTGACTGTGTTTATATGTGGCGGACCCTGCCACCTCTCTGGTTTCAAACAGTGTTCTGTTGGAAAAATTGTCTTATTACCTCATTAATATTGTAAATATTTGATGTTCTTATATTGAGCTACTTTAGCAGAGGAGAAACATTTCAGTGATGCTGTGCGACATCTTTCAGTCTGATTATAAACTCGTCAGCTGATCGTTTCACAAACAGTCAGATTTAAACAAAAAGGAACAATTTGTACAAGTTTTGGACTCTTTGCTCTGAACATCAACGTTCAGAAGCAGCAAACATGAGCTCAAATCTCTTCAGCACTTGTTTAAAAACGTCATCAGGACAGTTTAGTTTGTGATCTCTGAAAGTGTTTCAGTATTTCATCCGGCTCTCAGACTTCCAAACATCTTCAGCCAACCGGCTCAGACAGAGAAAGACTTTTCTCACAGCTGTTTAGTTTCACAGACGAGATTCAAATCCAACAAACGTCCTGAAAATACAGCCGGACTTCAACAGCCACAAAACACTGAGAGAAACACAATGATTGTTATTAAAATGTGTTTTCTTCTCATATAATAATCACACAGAAATGAACAGATGTTGTGCAGTTTATCACGTCACTACAGACATAATTACATGTGTTAACCAACACCATCAAACTTTTAGTTTCATCATTAGAAACACATGAAACAAGTCAGAGTGTTTCAGGTGGAGTGTCGAGTACATTTGATCAGATTTTACTGTCCATTCACAACTTTGTTCACAATGATTCTTTACAATTAAAGCTGCAGACGAGTCAATGTTTTCTGTTTCTTACATTTCACTAATAGTTCTGGATTTTATTGGAACAAGAGCCAGAATTCAAAACAACACATGACAGAAAGTACAAGAAAACGCAATTTACACAATTTAATGGAAGAAGTTTAAAATGTAAATGAAGAATCTTTTCAATCAGTTTGAATCATTTTGTACAAAGTTGACTGATGAATTTATTACAAGAAGCTGAAAGATTGATGTGACTGTGATCCTGTACAGACTCAACTGTTCAGCACTGACAATGTTTCTGTGACAGGAGGAGACTCTGCACACTAAACACCACACAGACACACTGAGGAACCAGAACCAGAACTGGTCCAAATGAGCCCAAATCCAGGATAAAGAGGTTCAGTGAATGTGGTGTTGAAGGTGTGGAGGTGGATCAGTGAGTCAGAGGAGACTCTGTAGAAGGACAGAGTGCCAGCAGGACAGTCCACATACACTGCTACTCTACCAGAGGAGGAGGAGAAGGAGGGGGAGGAGGAGGAGATGAGTGTTTCTCTGTTATTGTGCCTGACAGAGTAACGACCATCATCAGGGCACCACAGACTCCAGGACTGATCATTCAGTCCAAACCAACAGTCTTCACTGTCTCCTTTCCTTCTGATTCTTCTGTAACTCACTGATATAGAAACTCCTCCTCTCCACTCGACCTCCCAGTAACAGCGACCAGTCAGACCAGTTCTACACAGCAGCTGAGGCCAGTCAAACCTCTCTGGATGATCAGGATATGACTGATCCTCCTCCACACGTGTCATCTTCCTGTTGTTGTCAGACAGTTTGATGTATCTGCTGACTGTGTTTGTGTCGACTGTGAGCTCACAGGAATCTGATGGAGAGAAAAAGACACAACACAGCTGCAGTTATTAATGTGTCATCAGTGTGATGATGACATCACAGATGTGAATGAGTGATGTCACAGTGTTTTCATGAATGACAGTAAAAAGACACTCACATCTCCACGGACCTGGTGTCAACCATCGGACTCCAGCAGGCTCCACCCTGAAAGGAGGAGGGGGGTCAGAGCAGCACATCCTCTTTCAGCATGCAAACATGGACATGACATGACTCTCATACACAGAAACACAATCTGTCCATCAGGCTGCTTCTCCCTGTTCTCCCTGAACCTCTTCACCTCTGCCACTCTCCACACACACTGAGAGTGAGCCACAGGATGTTGGTGTGTGTGAAAGAGGACGACAACATCTGAGAACACACACAAACCTCCTGTTGGATTTATCACTTCATCTTTATTTTATTGGATGTTGTTGCTGTTTCCTGTGGGCGACCTTACGCTTGCTGTTTGATCCAATGTCAACGTGTGCTTATGTTTCTATATTATAGGACTTTTGGATTTGGACATCAGAACTTTTGAGGTCCGATTCCTGTTTGAAGCTTGGAGGGCTTTTCTGAATCTCAGCTGCACAGTCTGCTTTTGTTCTTGCTGTGTTTCTGCTGCTTTGTTTTACTGTGCAAAGAAACAAATACAATTTATACGTAATAAATCAATCAGAAAACATTGGACGTTGGTTCCCGACCTCTGCCACAAAACCAAGTGACAGAGACTCCCAGACTGTTTCCCTCCAGAACCTCACAAGTGTCACTGAACCTGTTTGTGATAGAAACAGTTTCATGGTTTCATGTGTTGACATGTTCATGTTACTATAGTTTGGTGCTGGATTGATATCTGATGTATATTACAGCAGTAATAGTTACTGTGAGGAGAACTTCATGTCATGTTTGATGCCATTAAAAGCAGAAACAATGACAGAAAATGTCTCTTAGTCTGAAATCTGCTGTGGTGAACATGATGTGTCCAGATGTGACCAGAGGAACATCTGACTATGAAGCCAGGAATCTGTCTTTCTTTCTGTCTGTCTGTGGTTCACATGTCTCCAGAACCGTTCATCCAATCTACTTTATACTTGGCAGGTTTGTTGCTGAGGACTCAAAGAAGAGCAGCGTTTATTTTGAATTCAATAGTAGAAGTTTTTAAGGCTGCGACAACTAACCAGGCACATGCACACATAAGGCCCAAGACGTGAACAGAACCACTCACACATGTTGTTACACTTTGAGACACCAAAAATGAGCGCATGTGTATTTTGCTTATTTTTGTTGACATGTTATGTGTTTACAACTTGTTTGGAGTCCTGTTGTGGTAAATTCGGTGGGCCATATTTTCCAGAAATTCCATCACTCTTTGCAGCTGTGAAGACCCTCATTTCAGATAAGGTCACAGAGAGCTCAGGCTATGAAGGTGAAAGTGAATATGAGGCCAGTGTTGCTCTACAATCACCACCTCCTTAACCCACATCTCCCAAACCAACATCAGTTAGTACATTTTTGTAATTAACAACATAAAACATTCTGTCACTGGTGATTTTCTTTGTTTTTATTCCTGTGTTTCTTTCCTTCTTACAATTAATTAGGTGCAACTAGGGAATGAGACTCCACCGGAGTGTCTGACATTGTTGGGAGACTGTAAAATCACAACCCACAGTGAAAGGAAAGGCCCGCACCCTTCTGCTGGGCCTGTTCAGCACTGATGTCCTACTGAAGTCCAACCTGACGGGAGGGGTCAACAAGGTCGGTCCATCTGCAGAGAGACGCAGCCTCTGGACCCCAAGAAGCTTAAAGCTTTACTCAGTAACACAGTAAAAAAAATGTTTAATGGATTCATATATTTTGCTTAAGTTACTGTAAATGGTAAAGGGTAACAAACCTCGGGTTATTCACCGCCTGTGTCTACAGACACCAGCGATACAGCCCAGATGTGCATTTTTATTCAGATGATGTTTACAGATATGACTGTAAAAGAGGAGCTGTTAACATTACTGCTCATGAAAGAACACACGTGGGGAGAGGACATTTTTCAATCATTCAAAAACTTTCAGGAGAAAACCAGCAGCAGCTCCTGGTGTGTAAACTGTGCAGTATTGACGGCTGTTTGTCACCTATGTGCATTACTGCTGTCAATGTTTATGTGCAGCACCAAGGGTTACATTACTCTCTCAATATCAGTTATGCATTGTGTTATATAAAGTATATCAGTGTATGTATAAATAAAGAGATGTTTAGTATTTTTTATATAGGTAGATCATTTCAACCTGGTCATTTTGAAAGTAGCTCACAAGTTAAATCAGTGTGTGCACCCTGCTCTACAACGTCACAAACCCTATGATATATTTTGATGGTCCTCTGTTCTGTTGTGACAATAAAACAAACAAGTTTATTTTGAACTGCATTATCATATTATTTCAGTGAGGACTCATAAGTGACTACAAATAACTAATGTTACAGAAATCTGTTTATTGTTTGTGACGCGTTTCAGGATTAATTTTTTTAAATGTACATGTATATACATCGGCCGATATCTTATATATATATATAATATCTGATTTTTAAATCACCAAATATTTGTATCGGCCTTAAAAATCCTTTATCGGTCGGGCCTTAATCCTCAATGATCTTTTATTCTGAAAGTCCTTCCAATAATCAGACGACAGCAGTCTACAAAATAAAAGCTGCATCTCTTCAATCAAACCTGTATCCATCTGCAGCGTCTTTCACGTTTGTCTGCAATAATCTAGTTTTCACATGGCAGCTTTAAGATACAACACTGGGGCCGAACAATCAACAATCAACATGAGCTGCAGACTCTTGATGATGCTCTGTCTCTGCATCGTGATGCATCTTATAATGGAGACATTTCATCACCTCTAATACATTTATGTTGCTTTTAAAATTTGTAAGTTGTTTGAAAGTGAACTGAACAAGACTAAAGAGGAAAATGTAACAGCAATGTTTTATTCTTTTAATAAAATGCTGGACATGTAAAAAAAACAAAAACATCTGCTTTTGTGTTTTTATGTGATTAATGGGTTATGAAAATAGTTGTTAGTTGCAGCTCTATAACTTGTGACAACAAACACTACTCTGTGTTGTGTTGGTAGGGAGTGAGTCTCTCCGGTATGTGACAGAGCTACGAGCACGTTGCTGCAGTCACAGTAAAGTGCTGCTGTTATTACTGTAGTCGGACATAAAGTGTGAGGATAGACTCAGTTAGTGACTGAAACCATGTGTTGTTTGCTGCCACAGAAGATAAATTAAAAGTTCATTCATGCAACGTTGTCACGCCATCTTCCTGCATTCAACACTTCCTATAAATCTTTCAAAATGAAGGTCCTGCATTATGTAGTTATTTGAAAGCTTTTATTTTGAAGCAGCAAAATCAGGAAACATTGGATTTCCACCAGCTGCACTTTAACAGACTCCAGACCAGCTGAGAGTGAAACTGAGTCAGCAGCTACGAGCCAGGCTGAAGTAAATTACAACAGCATTAAACCAGAGGTCCACCAACTACTGTAGAGAGCTGCAGCTCTGCACAGGTCACATATCATGTTAATCAATGGAGCAGATGATTCATCACTGAATGTCTTCTTCTGTCATTTGATTTAGCTGGTGGTGCAAAACACTGAAACTTTCCTGCCCCTGCAGGCTGTTATAATGATAACTACCCAAACGCAGCAGCGGTTCATCAATTCTCTGCCGTTGGTCGCTCACACAGAGTGAAGCAGCTCCGCCTTGATTACAAACTGACGTGTAATTCACACAGAAAGCCGACGCTGCGGCTCCTATAGAGGCGTGACCTACACATCATGATGATGATGTCTGTGTGTTTTTAAGGTGTTTCCCCGTTTTCATTCTGTCAATCTAAACCCACGAATGGTTTATAATTATATGGATGCTGTTATAATGTGTAGTGATTTAGAGTCAGACCGGCATGCCCTCGATATGCACAGCTGGCTTATTCATTCACACTGGTTCAGTTCGTCAATAAAGCGCCCCTGATACTACCTCCAGAGGCGGATCAGCGCCGGAGCTAAATTTCACCCCTTGCTGCCTCCGAGAAATTCACACAGAGGCGGAGAATTGGCAGTGTGCAGTGTGAATGTGGCTACTGACTGTCTGTGGCTGCAGCAGGACTCTACATACCTGAGAGTGTCCAGTCTCCAGCCTGGATCCTCCAGTCGAGCAGATAGCTGCTTCACTCCTGAGTCTCCTGGATGATTGTAGCTCAGGTCCAGCTCTCTCAGATGGGAGGGGTTGGAGTCCAGAGCTGAGACCAGAGAAGTACAGCCTTCCTCTGTGATCAGACAGCCTGACAGCCTGCAGACACACAAAACAACACACATCACAGATCAGCTGAGAGTCCTGATGATTCAGTGCACATCTATGTTTAAGAGTTTAACATTTATTATATTCATTATCTTAGTTTTCAATAATCAGCACTAAACATTGAGTATAACTGAAACTGATGGAAATGCCATTAGTTTTGCAAATATTTGGCCATGAACCAACATATTGTACAGATTAAAATGATGACCTGATTATGGCAAGAAAAGTAATTACAGTTCATCCTGAGGAAAGCATATATTTTAATATATATATTATAGTAAGTTGTCAGACTGTGAACACTATCAGAACATCACACTCCTGTCCACGCAGATGTCGTCTCACCTCTGTTGTGGCTCTGTTACTACCACTGTAGGAGGATCAGAGGTGGAATGAAACTGTTTCCCAATTCCACCTTTGTAACTTTCACACCTACAGTAAGGTGGAATATCGATGCAAGATTCCTGCCTTGAAAAGGCAGTGTGAATGATCTCTCTCTCTTTCAACACAACCAGTTGAGACAGATGGCGTCTCACTACTTAGTCCGGTTGTGCTTGAGATTTCTGATTGTTAAAAGTCATTTTTTTCATGCCACTGTAACAACTGCTTGCTCATGAGGAAAATGTTGGGTCTCTTAAATAAATTGAATTATATTAGGAGTGTGATCAAGACCTGCTCCAATTGTAAAGTTACATGAACTAATGACATGAAATAATGAATCCTGACCTGAGAGTTTCAAGGACACAGTGTGGACTCTTCAGTTCAGCAGAAAGTAGCTTCACTCCTGAATCTTGCAGGTTGTTGTTACTCAGGTCCAGTTCTCTCAGACTAGAGGACTGGGAGCTGAGAACTGAGGACAGAGCTTCACAGCTTCTCTCTGAGAGGTTACAGTCACTCAGTCTGGATAAAGAATAATGAGCAGAACAAAACAATTATTTCTATTTGGGTCAATAACAGCAAATTTACTGCATTCTAAAGAAACTTCTCCACACTTACAGAGCTTTGTTGGAGGCTTTGACCACTGGCAGCAGCCTCAGAAGAGCCTCCTCTGAAGCAGAGTATTTCTTCAGGTCAAACACATCCAGATCTTCTTCTGATGACAGTAAGATGAAGACCAGAGCTGACCACTGAGCAGGAGACAGTTCATCTGTGGAGAGACTTCCTGAACTCAGGGACTGTTGGATCTCCTCCACTAGAGAACGATCGTTCAGTTCATTCAGACAGTGGAACAGATTGATGTTTCTCTCTGGAGACAGATTCTCACTGATCTTCTTCTTCATGTACTTGAGTGTTTCCTGATTGGTTTTTGAGCTACTTCCTGTCTGTGTCTGCAGACCTCGTAGAAGAGACTGATTGGTTTGCAGTGAAAGACCGAGGAGGAAGCGGAGGAACAAGTCCAGATGTCCATTTGGACTCTGTAAGGCCTCGTCCACAGCACTCTGGTAGAAACGTGTTGATTTGCCTCCAAAGACGTCAGACAACCGGGATGTCGACTGCTCTTGTTCTGACAACAGATTGACTCCAGAGTTGATGGATGTCAGATGGACATGAAGAGCAGCCAGAAACTCCTGAACACTCAGATGGATGAAGCAGAACACCTTGTCCTGGTACAGTCCTCTCTCCTCTTTAAAGATCTGTGTTAACACTCCTGAGTACACTGAGGCTGCTCTGATATCGATGCTACAATCTTTCAGGTCTGATTCATAGAAGATCAGATTTCCTTTCTGCAGCTGCTCAAAAGCCAGTTTTCCCAGAGACCCAATCATCTTCCTGCTCTCTGGAGTCCAGTGTGGATCTGTCTCAGCTCCTCCATCATATTTGACCTTCTTCACTTTGGCCTGAACCACCAGGAAGTGGATGTACATCTCAGTCAGGGTCTTGGGCAGCTCTCCTCCCTCTCTGGTCTTCAACACATCCTCCAGAACTGTAGCAGTGATCCAGCAGAAGACTGGGATGTGGCACATGATGTGGAGGCTTCGTGATGTCTTGATGTGGGAGATGATTCTGCTGGCCTGCTCCTCGTCTCTGAATCTCTTCCTGAAGTACTCCTCCTTCTGTGAGTCAGTGAACCCTCTGACCTCTGTCACCATGTCAACACACCCAGGAGGGATCTGATTGGCTGCTGCAGGTCGTGTGGTTATCCAGAGGCGAGCAGAGGGAAGCAGTTTCCCCCTGATGAGGTTTGTCAGCAGCACATCCACTGAGGTGGACTCTCTAACATCAGTCAGGATCTCAGTGTTGTGGAAGTCCAGAGGAAGTCGACACTCATCCAGACCGTCAAAGATGAACACAACCTGGAACTCTTCAAAGCTGCAGATTTCTTTGGTTTCAGTGAAGAAGTGATGAACAAGTTCCACCAAGCTGAACTTTTTCTCTTTCAGCACATTCAGCTCTCTGAAAGTGAATGGAAATGTGAACTCTATGTCCTGGTTGTCTTTGTCTTCAGCCCAGTCCAAAGTGAACTTCTGTGTTAAGACTGTTTTCCCGATGCCAGCCACTCCCTTTGTCATCACTGTTCTGATTGGTTCGTCTCTTCCAGGTGAGGCTTTAAAGATGTCTTCTTGTCTGATTGCTGTTTCTGGTCTGTGTGGTTTCCTGGATGCTGTTTCAATCTGTCTGACCTCATGTTCATCATTGACCTCTGCAGTCCCTCCCTCTGTGATGTAGAGCTCTGTGTAGATCTGATTCAGAAGGGTTGGGTTTCCTGCTTTAGCGATCCCCTCAAACACACACTGGAACTTCTTCTGAAGGTCAGATTTAAGTTTACGCTGACAAACTGCAGAATGACTTTCTAAATAAACACACAACAAACAAGATCAATAAGTTACTCATAAAGACAATAAGACAATTTCCTTTCCTTAAAGACTGTATATAAGCAGATTTATCATCATCAGTCTTCAGTAAATGTCTCATTGATCCAACATGTTAAATCTTTAGTGAAATCCTCTTACTGTTCTGCAGACAGTCAGCCAGCTCCTCCTGCTTCATTCTCCTCAGGAAGTGAAGTGTGATCTTCAGAAATGCCTCTCTGCTGCTCCTCCTCTGTTCTTCATCCTCACCATCCAACACCTCCTCATCCTCCCTCTGACTCTCTAAGTATTCTGGGTAATCTGAACTCAGAACCTTCTGGACCTTCCTCAGCTCGTTCTTCACAAATGTGACAATGTTCTCCTCCAGCAGCTGAAACAGAATATTATGTGAATGACAACATTTAACATCAGATCCATGTTGGACAGATTCACCACTGGTCTGTAAAGTGCAGCATGGAGATTATTGTGAACAGACTGGATGTAAAAGTAGTTGTTGTTCATGTACAGACCATAAATATGCAGTCCAGGTGTGTCTGATGCTGCTGGACAGACGGACCTCTGGGAACCTCTGAGCTCTCCTGGTCGACTCTGTGGAGGAATCATGAAGAATCAGTCACATTGTGTCTGTCCACTCAGAGACAAACACAAGCTGAAGGTCATGTGGAAGAAGCCCCACATCCCTGTTGTAATAAATGAGGAGGGGGTGGAGATGCTTGACACCTCCATGTTTCGTTTGGGTGCAACTGAATAACAAGCTGAACTAGTCAGACAACACTGAAGCCTTCAACAGGAATGGACAGATCAGGCTGTTCTTTCTGAGGAGGCTCAGGTCCTTCAATGTTTTCACTAGTCTGCTACTGATGTTCTACCAGTCTGTGGTTCAGTGTCATATCTGCTGTGGTGGATGGGGAGGTGTCATCAGCAGCTGTGGTACAAACAAACTGAATAAGCTGGACAGGAAGGCCAGCTCTGTGGTGGGGATGGAACTAGACAGTCTGGAGGCTGGAGCAAAACTAACACACCAGAGAACAGTGAGGGGAAAACACTGGCTTCATGGTTCCTTGCAAGCCGGAGGTCAGAATTCCTGTCTTCCAATCTAAAAGCGTCCCAGTGGATCTGATCAGAGAAACATGGACACTCGCTGCAAACAGGTGTTTGAATCAAATCAAATCAAATCAAATCAATCTTTATTTGTATGGCGCTTTTCATACAGAAGAGTAGCTCAAAGTGCCTTACAGGGATTCAAAACAACAACAGAAAAGAGAAACAGCAAATAAAAATCAAGATAAGAAAATTTAAAGAACCCAACCCTCCCACCCCCACAGACATGCACAGAGACATACACAAATACATACACACTCAAACACACACTCACACATACGCACGCAGACACACAGACTCATACACTCACACTAGAGGTCGACCGATAGTGGATTTTTAAAGGCCGATATAATAACGATAGATTGGAGCAGGAAAAAGCCGATAGCCGATTAATCGGCCGATATCACTCACTCCCCCCTCCCCCCCTGTGAAAAAATTCAACACTGTTGGAAATGAACAATCTTTGACTTTATTAGCAGCAACTGTTTTACTGAACAGCTAAGTCAACGTAATAAATATCCCAATATATAAAATCTCGAAGTGAACATCAAACTCAAAGTAATAAATACCTAAATAAATAAATAAATCTGGATAAATTAAGTGATCCTTCACATTTTGTGAGTGATGGCACTGTGTGCCATAAAAAATAATAATCACAAAATAACACTGGTTAAACAAGGCACATAGTGAAGGGATTTGAACTGTGATTTTCTCATCCTCCCATAGTCAGGCTGTAACCACTAACCAGCTAGGGATGGTATGTTAGGATTTTATCTTTATCTTATCCATACTCTTAACAGTCCTGTTCTTTATCACTACTAAAGAATGGTTTGTTTTTTAATTATCTTTTTTTTAAAAGAATAAATTCAGAACAGGAATTCCTTTATATTTCAAATATAACTACATATTGTTTCCACTGCAGCAACAGTAAAGTTTACAACAGCAAAGTCACTATATAAACTCCGTAATATCTGGAAACAAATCGAGGGGGGGGGCGGCTGGTTTGTCTCAGCCAGCAGCTAAAGTTTACAAGAAATTGCCAAATTTTAAGATTCATGGCAAACTAAGATGAACAGACTACACACAGACAGCTTTCATTTTAGCGTGTTCTTAACAAGCTGTTAATTGTTAGCTTAACAAGCACTGTGGTCGTGTAAAACGTGCCGGTGCAAATGTCGCTGTTTATGCTGAAATATGATGCACGTTTATGCTAGTTGAACAAGTGGTACTTATTGCCTACGCAAAGGACGTTATGTTTGTTGACTTTCAACTCGTGAAGGTTTTATTGCACTTACAGTTACGCGTGTCGCCGTCTCCACCTGGTCACTTCTCTCCTCTCTCTCCTGCACACAGCAGCAGAGAGAGGAGAGGAGCAGCCCGGCCCGTCAGTGATCAGAGAGACAGAGAGCAGGGCAGGGAAGAAGAAGTTTATGGCGCTGTGGAAAAAAACTGCAGCCATCGGCCACTATCGGAGCGTAGTTCCGCCGATTCCGATAGTTTGTAAAACGTCCTATCAGCGCGGATTAATCGGCCAAAACGATTGATCGGTCGACCTCTAACTCACACATACACTAGCTGTCACTAGAGAGACATGGCTGGGCAGCGAAACCTGAGGCGTGGAGGAAGCTACCTTTGGGGGGGGCCAACCACACTGAGAGCCATCCCAGTCCAAGGCTGCAGAGAGTGCTGCCACAGGAACCACCCCAACCCGGGCAGACAGGAGGCCCCACACCACAGTGCGGAGCCCTCTAGCTACCCGGGCCGAAACCGCCCATGGGACAGCACCCCCAACGGCCAGACCAGAGACAACTCCCAGTCTGGCAGGCCCCCATGAGGAATCATTGGAGATTGAAAACTGACAGTCTAAAACAGTAAAATAGAGCAAAAAGCATAGAGGCTTAAAACACGAGGGACTAAGACATAAAAGCATAGAGGCTAAAAACACAAACTCTTTTTGGGAAGGCCAGAGAGCAGGGCATTACAGTGGAAAGTCTGTGAACTTCACATCAACTACAGCAGCTGATTTAACAGTTGAGAAAACTTAAAGTAAAGACAGGAGGAGTCGGCTGCTAACACATACTGTCAAAGACTGAGACTGAGCTCAGATCAACTGAATCAAAGTGAGAATGACAACTACAAATGGTTTTACTGCACATTTCCCAAACAAACACTATATGAAGTCAAAAATGATCAAGAGGTTAAAAGTAATTGTTCACTTTGTGCACTAGTGATGGCTTGGTCGCGAGCAAATCAGTTCAAACGAACGACTCTTTAATGCAAACTACTGACCTGATTCCCTGTTTCACTTCTCTCACGTTTGTTCTCACAGACCAGTTGCTGTGTTGTTCACTGTTTAGTTATCAGAGTGGTGAGTAGGGGTGTGCCAAAATATCGATACTACGATATATTGCGATATTTCGTCTTGAGGTACGTTATTGATACACTGGTGCCAAATATCGATATATAAAAATATTTAAAAAATTATTATTATTATTTATTTTATTTTTTTTGGCCCACCACCACCACCCCTCTTCAGAGGACAGCTTTATCTTTATTCAAACATAGGTATACAACCAAATAAAATTTAAAAAATGGTTTAAGTAGCTCTGAAACCCACACATGTAGATATTTAATGATAGTTGTGGTCAGTGTGTGTGTTAAGAAGAGACAATATACTCTTTGTTTACTTGGCTGTCATTCATGTGAAATTGATTGACAATGTTTTGTAATTCCTGTGAAATGGATTCAGTGCAGTCAATAAATTCTGAATTTCTTCAGTGACACAGATATCGTGATGTATCGTGGATGAAATTTCTTGCAATATATCGATTATCGCAGAATCGCTGTATCGTGATTCTATCGTTATCGTGGGCAAAATATCGTGATAGTATCGTATCGCGAGGTACCTGGTGATACCCAGCCCTAGTGGTGAGTGCTGAGTCTAGGACACTGTTGTCGAATTTTCCAATCCAATGAGAAACAGGAAAGCATAGCAACCGTTTCTGTGAAAAAAACCCCATTTCATTTCGTTCATAGCTCATCCTGCTCGTTTGTTCACTGATTCCTCTCCTGTCACTCGTTCTTGGCTAGCAGGCTTTAGCTGTTAACTGTTGTGTTGTCTAAATGTGCACATAATCATGAAGTTGCAGCTATGTATTTGCCTTGAACTACAGCGTTATGTGAAATCCACCTCTATTGTGCACTGAGAGACACAGAAAAGAGAGGGAACAAACAAAGGGTGGACAGTGAACTTTCAACTTCTGTGGTCACATGACTGAAAACCAGACTTGATGACTTGATGGAGGAACATAGTGGAGGCACAATTATCCTTTGTTAGCAGCTAGCATCTGTTAGCCTGAATACAATGACTACGTGGGCCATTCCAAAATAGGAGGACATTTTACGTCCCACCCATGAAATTTCAAGTAATACATTTACAAAATACAAAATCATGCAGTTGTTGTGTAACTTTTACTTGTCCTGAGACCAACTCGAAAAAATAATTTGAAAATATTTTTTAAAATACTAAATAAGTCTGGAGTACTCCCTAATATGCTATTTTTCTCTTGTCCCACACCCTTGGTGACCAAATTGGACTCCAATAAAAACTGTCAAAATGACATTTAAATCTACTTTCTTTTGTATGATTTTGTTCATAGATGTCTCTGCACTTAAGGCTTTGTCTTTCACTCTGTCTCTGAGGATCAGAATGAGAATTAAGTATTATCTTTGCAAACTAAAAGGGTGTGTAAGGTGTAACCAATGTATTGAATATTAGAGATCTAATGAAAATCAGTAAAGAAACAGTGTTGCGCTGAGGTCATGAGAAAGTGTTAAAGAACTGATCAGGTCATCATGAGGCCAAAAGGAAGTGTCAAAATCTGACCCCACTTCGGGCACGGGCACAGACCGTGGCCGAGGTGTGTTAGGTCATTATGAAATCGTCAGCTTTCATTAAGGGACTATTAGTCATTGAACGGAGAGATGGTGGGAAAATGTCCTAGTAAGGACATTAAACCGTGCCACTGTCCGAAGCAAGAGAGAAGCGTTATGAAATCGATAACCATCATCAAGGGGTTATCAACCAGTGGATGGAGAGATGCTGAAAAAATTTCCTAATAAGGACACAAAACCAAGCCAGTGTCCGAAGCAAGAGTGTATATAACCTGAGGAGCACAGACTAAAGTTCGTTCTTCAACTCGCTGAAGCCTTAAAGAAACACCTGAGACGGAGAATGTGAGCAGCCTAAACATCGAAGAAAGGACTTCAAGAAGTCTTCGGCAGAAACAGACCAAGGAATTAAGAGCACAACTGATTAACCATTTTTGCCAACATGCTGTGGATTACAATTTGGATATTGGAGTACTTTTGTCCACTCTGCTGGCGTGAAGTTTGGACTTTGAGGAAGTGACGAGAACTCGGTCTGGGTTTTGATTTGCCTCAAGCACTTGGACTTTCAGCAGGAAGGGAGAGGCAAGCCATGGAAAGACCTGACCCTCTCCATCTCAGCTAAATGTAAGTATTTTCGAGCTGGTCGAGTGCCTCCTGGACAGGGGTAAAACTTAGGATCTAATACCTCTCTTATATTTTTCATATTTTTATAACATTGTCAGCCTCGCTTGAATGTCTCACTCTACCTCACTCAACCCTGTTATGCCTATTTCCAGAATAATAGAAATACTTTACTTGTTTACTTATGTAAGTCTGTCATCTTGGTAATTACCAAGGGTTAAATGCTAACAGCCAGCTAAACAACTAGCATAGATTTGTGAGGAAAAGCTAAAATTAGCATGTATTTGCAGCCCTGTTACTGAGTGTTGGTAACAGGGTTGCGCTAGATTTAGCAAATATCAATTGTAACATGTAATACAAAAACAATCCTTTTATGCCTGAGATGAGCCAATAAAGGTTTTTATAGTTTAATACCTATTATTGATGAATATGTAGCAGATAACTGTTAAATACAAGGTTAATTTTTTTGAAAATTCCGAAGCCCAAATGTCCTCCAATTCTGGAATGACCCATGTTACACTCAACCAGTCATCAGACAATTGTTAAACTGGACTCAAGAGATGAAGACTGGTTCTACTGGGCAGCTTTCTAATGTGAGAATATAAATGTACTAAAGAAGAACTATGATGAAAAACAACAACAACTTTAAACAAATGTCTCTAAATAAATAACATAAAACATTAATCAGTCATATTTTCATGTTATTAACAGCTCACCTCTTTACAGTAGTAGGTTTTTCTTCTCTAAAATCAATATAACGATTCTCTGACCGGTCACTCTTGAAGGAAACACAGCTGGGTCCAGGTTCAGGTCCAGGTCCAGGTCCAGTAGAGGCTGGTCTCCTGTTGGACAGAGAAGAAGACCACCAGAGATGTTAATTCACTCTCTAGTCTTCAGACACAGAAGCTTCTGTCCATAAAATAGTGGAAAACATCAGGAATAAACCTTCAGAGAATATTGGACCAAACTAATTCAATAAAGTGAAATGAAGAGTTGAAGACTGGTTCTATTGGGCAGCTTTCTAAAGGGAGAATATAAATTTAAGTGAAGAAGAACGAAGCTGAAAATAAACATCAGGTTTCAAAAAACATCTTTCTCCTCAGTTAAAACATGAATCAGTCACATATTAATGTCATTAACAGCTCACCTCTTTACAGCAGGAGGTTGTTGTCCTTTGAAATCAATGTAACGATTCTCTGACCGGTCACTCTTGAAGGACACACAGCTGGGCTCAGGTCCAGGTTCAGGTCCAGGCCCAGGTCCTGGTTCAGGTCCAGGTCCAGGTCCAGTGGTTTTAGAGGGAGGGCCTCCCTCCTCTCTGTCCTCACACTGATTCATGCTGCTCATCTCACACACACTTTCATCTGGAGAGGAAACACAAATCATTCATCTGCACATCAACTGAACATTAATTGACTATTATTCATTTCAACCATGAACATTTAAACATAAAACAATTATTTCACAAGAAGAAGTATAAAGTGACCTTTGAAAAAGAGAGAAAGGACAAAATGTTTGACACATTCAACAAATAAAATGAAAACGTTAAAAACTAAGATGAGCTGCAGAATCACACAGCGCAGCTCCTGATTGGTCAAACAGTTTCTGCAGCAGCTGATAATATCTTTTGTTCACAAGTTGATTGATCTGAGCTGCAAATGTCAGTAAACTGCATTTTACATGTTGTAATGTGTCTGTGTCAGTAATGTTATCGTTGGTTTAATGGACTAAATTCAAGAGGCGTGAAGCAAAGATTACACAGCAACACACACACACACACACTGTCTCGTGTGTGACTACTAAATATGTTACAAGCTCAACAAGATAATATAATATATAATATAGACCTATGTCACGAACATTACATTTGTTTACTTTATGGTTGCGAGTGTGCTTCACTTGTGTGACGTAACTGAGGTCTGAGGTCACATGACGTAACACACCGCGGAGTAATAATATGAATAATGATAAGAAGTTAAGCTTCTACAGTGAAACTCTAAATACTCAAAGATGTTTAACCAAGGTAGTTAAACTGTCGTCAGTCTGTGTTGGCTGTGTTTCAGTAAGTAAGCAAGTATCGGCACAAAATGGCGGATGTTCTTATCGGCTGTTGTTTCACCTCCGTCGTCCCGAGTTTAAACTTAAACGAGTTCGTCGAGAAATAAACAACGAGCTTCACTTTTTGTGCTGTTTCCGGTGTAACAATGAAAAGTAGAGCTTGTGTTAGCGAGTCTAACATGTCAGATTCATTACATTACCTTCAGCTGGAGGTTCAGACGGAGAAAACTATCTGCAACACAACTGTCAGAGAAAGTGAAAGTAAACTGTGAGGAGGAAACAGCCAGAGAGGCGTGTGACTAACTGGGAGTCTTCCTGTTAGACTGAGGGGGCTGCAGCACGACCCACAACGAGCTAACACATGCCGAATTTACAAGAAGGCCCAAATAATGAAGAATCAGTCACAAACAGCGTTTCAGGGAGTTTATAAAGTGTCTCCTAACTCAAAAACTCACTAAATGGAGAGATTTCATAAGGGAGTCTGGGGGTTGACATGTTCAAACTGTTAGTGACGTCACCACAGAGGATTTCTGGGTATTGACGTTCCAATCAAGAGTAGAATGTGTTGGTCAGAATGTTTTCACAGCTGATGTGGACACCATTCATTATTAAATACGGCACATTTCAATGAATATCCTTGAATATAATTTTGACAAATCCTTAATCACTGGTGACTTCTTGTAAATTCGGCTTTAAAATGCAAAAAATGTGGATGTTTATTTCCTTGTAAAACGTGTCAGTTTGCACCAGCCTACATTAAACAGTAACTACTGTAATATGAGCTACTTCTTAGTCATGTTGAATATAAAAGCAGCTTTGTTATAAGATCAGTTCAGGGCTGGATGAAGAGTCAGAGCTGTCAGACTGAGAGCGCAGGACACGAGATTCACCACAAGAGGGAGCTAAAGGGCAGCAGAGCAGAGGAGAAGCACCACAAGACACAAAAACATACTTTTTTTTTGAATATTTTATTTATACTTTTTTAATTCTTTACAAAAAACAAAGGACAGAGAAAGGAAACAAAAAAACAAAAAAACAAAAACCTACATACAAAATGGACACACAACACCTGACATTGTTACCCTGAGAGGAAAATCAAAGCTTTGGTCAGTACAGAAACAATACAGGAAACTGAATGAATTACAAATACCACATAGCAGCCTGATTCATATTATTGGTCATTTAGGTCTCATCAAGTAAGGCCAAAAATGGTTTCCATGTTTTCTCATAATGCTTAGGTGCATTCCCTCTACTAAGGCGAATCTGTTCCATCCTTGAAACAAAAACCATTTCGTTAAGCCACCTCTTAAAGCAAGGGGATGATGGAGATTTCCAGTTAAGTCAAATTAATGTTTTGGCTGCTACCATGCCTGTTTTGAGAGCCTGCTTACAGTGGGAAGGGAGGGTCGATGTCCTTTCAGAGGAACCAAAAATAGCAAGGTTACAGTCTGGTTGAATAATTATTTTATATTGCTTAGAGAACCAATTGAATATGTCGCTCCAAAAGCTGTCCAGCACTGGGCAATACCAAAATAAATGTGAGAGTGAACCTTCGGCTCTGTTACATCTATCACACATGGGAGACACTGATTCAAATATTCTATTAAGTTTAGTTTTGGAGTAATGCAGTCTATGTAGGACTTTAAATTGAATTAGGCGATATCTTGAGTTTATAGAACACTTCTGTATACTGGACAGGCCCTCCTCCCATAGTTCCTCTGACAGTGGAACTCCCAGTTCTTTTGACCATATATCCCTGAGATGACTGGTACTCACTGGCATCTCAAAAGCAGTAACAAAGCGGGAAATCAAATGCCTGGAGTTTGGTTGTAAGAGAAATGTATCATAAAAATTATAATTATGTGGTCTTAATGGGAAATCCGAAACATGTTCTCTTACAAAATGTCTGACCTGTAAATATCGATAAAAATGTGACTGAGGGAGGTGATATCTAGCCTGGAGCAGAGGGAAAGAAGCAAAATTGTTATCTATGTAAAAATCAGAAATGCAACGTAGGCCTCTCTTTCTCCAGTCCAGAAACACCCCATCCGTCAAGCCTGGTTTTAAAACAAATGATTACCCGCTATTGGTGCATTTAAATGAAACATTTGGTAATCCAAGGGCTTTTCTTATTTGACTCAGTATCTTCAAAGAATTGCTAAGAACAAAATTGTTACCAAATAACTTGTGGGATGGTTGTGCAATTGAAAAGAGCAACGCTGGGAGCGAAGTTTGTGATACAGACATGGATTCAATTTTTAACCAGAGCGGAGAGGAACAGTCATCATGAGGAGAACCCCCCTGCCAGAAAATGAGAGCCCTTGCATTTGCAGCCCAGTAATAATGCCTAAAAATCGGGAGACCAAGACCCCCGCTTTTTACGTTCTTCTGCAGATGGGCTTTAGAAATGCGAGGGGGTTTATCTGCCCAAACAAATGACAGGACAACTGAATCTAGTTGTTCAAAAAAATGTAACGGCAAAATAAATAGGGAGGTTTTGAAAAGATACAAGAACCTTGGAAGTGCAACCATTTTAATGGCATTTATACGGCCAATCATTGAGAGAGGGAGCAGTTTCCAGTTCTTAATATTAGCTTTTAGTTTATCCCCATATCCAAAAAATTCAATTTCGTAAGAGTTTGGGGTTTCTGGAAATCTTAAGGCCAAGGTTAATATATGGGTAGTAACAATTTTAAATGCAAAGATTTCACGAAATAGGGCACATGTTAGTCAATGGCATGAACTCACATTTGTCCCCAGTTAATTGTGTACCCAGACAATTTACCAAATGATTCATATAATTCAGGAGGTTGGGAACTGAGACCACTGGGTCTGATAAACATATCAATAAATCAGCAGCATACAGATTAACAAGGCTTTGGACATTACCAACTTTACACCATGAATATCTGGGTGACCCCTTATACCTATGGCAAGTGGGTTCCAAGGTAATATCAGAGAGAAGAGGAGAAAGAAGGGTCGCCCTTGCCTTACACCCCGCTGTAACTCAAAGGGTTGGGACCTATCTGAATTAGTGAGAATAGAGGATACTGGTTTAAGATAAATCATTTTCACCCATTCAATAAAACTTTCCCCAAATCCAAATTGCTTTAGAGTCTTCAGCATGTAAGGCCATTCGATCTGATCGAATGCCTTCTGGGCATCAAGAGATAAAATAGCAGCCTGTGTATTTTCCCCATGTACTGAATATATTGTATTTAAAAGCAGACGGACGTTACTAAAAGAAAACCGACCTGGGATAAATCCAGTCTGATTAGGGTGTATAATTGTGGAAATATGCCTACCTAATTTTGTAGCCAAAACTTGAGTTATTATTTTCAGATCACAATTTAAGAGAGCAACCGGTCTGTAACTTGCAGGATCCACCGCTTCCCTTCCCCCTTTCAAAAGCAAGGAGATATTTGCCTCATATAATGAACTGGGGAGCGTCTTATTTCTCATAGAATCTTTCACCATTCTCAGCATGAGTGGAACTATTTTGTCATGAAATGATTTATAAAATTCACAGCCAAAGCCATCTGGGCCGGATGTTTTTCCAGAGGGGAAGGCTCGAATAGCATTCAAGAGGTCAGTTTCAGAAAATGGGGCATCTAAGTCATCTCTCGCCGCACTATCCTGGTCTTCAAGAAGAGAGAGGGTTGAAGCGCCAGCTGTATTTTGGTCTAGATAGGATATTTCTGAAGTTAAGAGAAACTGGACTGTGATCAGATATTAAAATATTATGATAAGTAGAATTAGTAACACTAGGCAGTAATTCAGAAGCTATCAGAAAGTAGTCAATCCTAGTGTAAGACTTATGGACATGAGAATAAAAAGAAAACTCCTTATCTGTAGGATGCTGCAGGCGCCATATTACAACCATATTCCTTGTTTTAATTAAATCATTCAGAATTCCCACTAAAGCTATAGTGGGAGGTGGCTTTGTAGAAAACCTATCCAGGACCGGGTCCAGATAACAATTAAAGTCTCCTCCAATAATAACATTCGGGGTGGAGTCCGGTATCAAATCAAATGCTTTACGGAAGAAATCAGGATTATCGATATTTGGACCATAGATGTTAAGCAACGTTATTGGAAGGGAGATTATGTGTCCAGATATCATCAAATACCTGCCATATGGGTCTGCTGTCATACAGTCAAGACTAAATGGTATATCTTTTCGGAAAAGAATAGCAACCCCCCTAGACTTGCGGGTAAAAGGTGCTTGATAAACTTGTGAGATCCAATTTGCTCTCAACCTGCGCTGCTCATTTACACCGATGTGCGTTTCCTGAAGAAAAACTACGTCTGGTTTTAATGACTTGAGATGCGAGAAGACGCGACCCCTTTTAATCACATGACCCAATCCCTTTACATTCCATGAGACCAATGTAAATGTATCATTTATGCTGCTACGTGTTACGTTATCTGATACTGACATTATCCCTATAATAAAAGCAATCTGGTATCCTCTCAAACGTGCACAAAATATAATAAAACAAGACACAAAGTACATCCATTGTAACCTGAGGTAACACCCTCAAACAAACCCATGAACCTGAACATGTCCCCTACCCGCCCGCAAGCACTTCCCCAAACGAAGCACAGACATCCCTTCATGCTCGGGGCCGCTACACGCACGGCCTGAAACCTGCCTTCAAACCTAACGCTGTTAAAGCTGTGATAGCTAACTTAGCCCAGTTCCGCTGCCAAACATAATTGACCTGAGTCCGAAGAATCAGAATGACAGTCTCTCAGTGTGTTGAACACAGTTATTTGAATGAGAAGTGTAGCACTAGTCTTAAGATGAGTTCTTTAAGTCAGTGTTGATAAAAGTCATGCCTCACTCGGTGTTCTGAAGACCTTGAACCTTTAGCTCCCGTAGCATCCGCTGGGCCTCGGTGTACTCACGCCGCTGCCGCATCACCTCAGGGTGTAATCCGGGAACATTAGCACCTTGTTGGCTTTGTACTCTAGTTGTCGTTCCCTCCGGAGGCGAAGTATGAGCTCCTTCTCCCGATAGAAGTGGACCCTGGCGATGATGGCGCGAGGCTTAGCTCCAGCTGTGGGCGGCGGCGCAGCAGGTCCGGTGCGCCCAGTCGATAACCACCGGTGACTGAAAACTGTCTTTGCCAAAAAGCTTCGGGATTAATGCCTCGATGAATTCGGTTGGTTTACCGCCCTCTTCCTGTTCAGGAATGCCGATAATCTTGATATTGTTGCGACGCGACCGGCCTTCGAGGTCATCCACCTTTAGCCTGAGCGCGTTGTTTTCATCCTTCAGGCCAGAGACTGCCTTCTCCAAGCAGGTTATGCGGCTCTCATGGTCCAGCACTCGTTCTTCCACTGTTTCAACCTTCTCCAATAGTTCCCTTTGAGAGCTCTGCACTACTTGAAGTGTTTGCTCTAGTTTATCAAACCTGCCGTTCATGTGTCCCAGGATCTTGTCGGAAACTTTCTCCCATATTGACGGCAACAGCTCCGTGTCGCTGTCGCTGGAGTCATGAACTGGCTGGCTAGCGCTAGCATTGTTAGCATTAGCGCTAGCATTGTTAGCATCAGCGCTAGCATTGTTAGCATTAGCGCTAGCATTGTTAGCATTAGCGCTAGACGAAGCAGAGGATGGTGGAGGCCACTCGACGTTTTTTGACGACTTCCTCGGCATGTCGTTGCATAAACTTAACTGGTTAGGCCACTACTGTGTACAGTTGTTCCCGAGGCTGATAGAATTATGTACGAGACTGTCAGAATAATAATTTTACATATTGGCAGGGAAGAGCCCCTGAAAGCACGTCTACTCCATGCGCTGCTCACTAGCGCCCCCCACAAAAACATACTTTAATAAATGTCTTTGACCTGTTTCACTGTTTTCTGTCACTTTACTCGTTTATATTTTCTTTTTAGTGTGATTTGATTCGGAAAGTGCTCCATGAATTATCATCAGGGGGGTTGAAAGCTTTAATTTTTCTCCTTTTTGTTCATGTTCTTATTTTTCTGAGTTTAAAATGATCCTCATCTGTATCTACCCAGAGCTGCTGTCAGATATTAAAGGGTAAATTCAACTAAATAGGAATTCAGTCCTCGTCTTTTCAGTTCCGTGCTGATGGAGAGTCAGGTGAATTGTCTTAGTCCACAGAACATCTCTGGAGCTCAATTAAACTTTGCTGAATTAGTTATCAGAACTTCCTGTTTGCAGTGTGCCTGTGGATATACACGCTACTGTCACCAGATTTATGGAGGACCAAACCTGACATAAGTATAAATAAATAAATGCATAAATGCATAAATAAATAAATAAATAAATAAATAAATAAATGCATAAATGCATAAATGCATAAATAAATACACAAATAAATAAATAAATGCTGAAATAAATGTATAAATAAATAAATGCATAAATAAATAACTGCATAAATAAATGAATAAATAAATAAATGCTGAAATAAATGTATAAATAAATAAATAAAAGTATAAATAAAATAAATGCTTTGTATTTATTTATACATTTCTGTTCACCTACATTTATTTATTTCTGTATTTCTGTTCACCTACATTTATTTCTTTCTGTATTTCTGTATTTCTGTTCACCTACATATATTTATTTCTGTATTTCTGTGTCCATATGTAAATGAGGAGGTAGGAGGTCCTAACCTCTGTCAAGAGCATGATTGGTCAAATCAGAGAGCCAGACAAAAGCAAACGATTCCTGATCTCAAGCCTCACTCTCTGTAACGTTGTAAACAGCTCCAGTTAGCTTAATGGCCTCGACCAGTGTGACAGGTTAACTGGCGTTCATTTTAACTTGTGAGGGTCCCAGATGTGCTGGTGGTGTGGTTTGAGAATCCTGTCTGGAGAGCCGTGTCCGCTAACCAAGAAAAACATTCTGCTCATCCCTCCAAGTCATGTATACGTGTATTCGTTTTGACGTGGCTTGAACACTTCTATCCACACGGAGAAGCCGGGGCTGCGACTTGCAAACCACTGCTAGACGAGCGCTACAGAGCACAAATCGTCCAAAAGTGCATGTTGTCGGTCTCATATCTTTGTCTGAATCTCTGTACTCTTAAACAACTCATGTGTGGAACAGTATCAAGCATTTGTTCACGCCGAGCGACTCGAGAGCGGCGTGGACACCGCTGTTAGCAGTTAGCTGCTAGTTAGCTTTTAGCTGCTCGCTGTAGCGCTAAGAGCGTAGCGTCCAGGTTAACTGTTGACACATGTTACCACCGAGAGTGAGATACATGTCTGGGCTTTCCTATGAACCATTGTCGCTACTGGTGTTTGTATCACAGGTTGATCTGGACGTCTCACGATTTGCCACAGCTGATTGATATCCAGCCCGAGCTCAGCGTCAGGTCAAAGTACTCTGCAGACTGTTTGACCAGCAGGCTGTATGACAGTGTACAGTTTTCACACTGACTTAGCTTCAGCTTTATAACGATGTATGCGGCTCGGAACGATGGCTTTAAGCGACCATTTGAACAGTGCGGAATGAAAAATACCCGATGGTAACCGGTGTCACAAGGTAGCCTGGACGCTGCGCTACAGCGACAGCTAACAGCTAACATAAGAGCTAACAGGCGTCTCCACGCCGCTCTCGAGCCGCTCGGCGTGAACAAATGCCTCAGCCTGTTCCACCCATCAGTTATTTGAGAGTACAGACATTCACGACAAAGATATGAGACCGACAACATGCACTTTTGGACGATTTGTGCTCTATAGCGCTCGTCTAGATACACATATACATGACTTGGAGCGATGAGCAGAATGTTTTTCCTGGTTAGCGGACATGGCTGAGGACCCCTCTCTCTCCAGACGGATTCTCAAACCACACCACCAGCACACCTGGGACCCTCGCAAGTTAAAATGAACGCCAGTCAAATTCATAACTATACCATAGCTACATGAACAAATGTCAACAACTGCAGCTAACAGTTAGCTGAGCGGGCTTGCTGGTAGCCAGCAACATTCCTGTACAGTGTACAGGAATCAGCGCTGCTAGTAAGGCAGAAGTAGTAGACCTTCATCGAGCACACTCCTGTAACCAATCATGCTCTTGACAGAGGTTAGGACCTCCTACCTCCTCATTTACATATGGACACAGAAATACAGAAATAAATATATGTAGGTGAACAGAAATACAGAAATACAAATAAATAAATGTAGGTGAACAGAAATACAGAAATAAATAAATGTAGGTGAACAGAAATGTATAAATAAATGAAAAGCATATTATTCTTTTATTTATACTTTTATTTATTTATTTATACATTTATTTCAGCATTTATTTATTTATTCATTTATTTATGCATGTATTTATTTATGCATTATTTATTTATACATTTATTTCAGCATTTATTTATTTATCTATGTATTTATGCATTTATTTATTTATTTATACTATGTCAGGTTTGGTCCTCCATACAGATTACTTTCATATTGATGGAAACTTAAAAATGTCAAGTTTCTGAGGCAAGCAGTTCAAAGATTTCTGAACCATTTGTCTTCCACATTAGTGAAGGGCTGGGAATCCTCAGTAACCATGGTGACCATGCCTCATCCACATCAGTCTTCCCTCCTGATGAAAAAATGCAGTATTCAATTACAGATGTCATTAATTAGTCACACTTAAAATATAGATTAATGTTGTAGTTGTATGTTTGTATGCTGTCTTATCATTGCATCCTAAAATGGCTTACCTGAGCTTGGTCCACCTTGGTTGGTCTCCTTGTTCCCATGTAAGGGATCACTCAATAGTGAGTGTGAGGAGCTGAAGAGGACGGACGTGCTCCGTGTTGAACAAGAAGTAGCCCGTGTTGAACAAGAAGAAGCCAAAGAAGAGCCTGACTGCACGGAAAAGTGAGACAATGCCTCCTAAGTCAGACCTTAAGAATGAGAATGAGAAAAAAGACCAGCTGATAAAGGAGCTGGGAAACAAAGTGGAGGAGCTGGATCAACAGGGAAAGCTCAATGATGTGATTGTGACTGGCCTCATAATCAAGCCTCCAACCTACGCAGCGGCGGCTGCAGCTGGGAATTCAGTCCATGAGCCTGGTGAATCTGAGTGAAATCTGTGGAGAAGCAGGTGTCTGAGTTCCTGAATGGTAAAGGCATCGAGGTGAATTTCGGCAACGTGGTGGAAGTATGTTACCTCTTACCTCGAAGGAAAGAGTCAGCAACTCGAGCTGTCATCCTGAAATTCATCAACAGAAAATACAAGACTGCACTGCTGAAGCAGGGCAAGAAGCTCAAAGGCTCGAATGTCTACATCAATGAGAATCTCACCAGAAAGAATGCAGACATCGCCAGAACAGCTCGCCAACTGAAAAAGGATGGTAAGATACAACACACCTGGACGGCTAACTGCAGAATCTACATCAAAACAAATGGAGCATCAGCTGAAGAAGTCAAAATAATCCAGATCAGGAGCAAGGATGAGTTGGAGAAATACAATAACTAAGGTATGGCTCACGAACACTCCATAACTACAGCACAGCAAAGTTCAACGGTTCTTACACGACTGAAAGTATGATGGGAATATCTGAAAGGATTGCTGAGCTAGGAAGTGTGGAGTTCACTACAAATCAACATGTGAATCATACCTTATCTGACCCGAACGAAGGAATTGACCCGGATAATCACTTCTGTTTCAACATGACTGGGAATTGCAAGAAGTATTATACTGAAGTTCAATACAGAGACAGCGCTGAGATGGACGGGAAACTGTCTCTAATTCACTTTAACAGCAGGAGTCTATATACCAACTTCGGCCACATCAAGGAATACCTAAATCACTTCAAAACCCCTTTCACCATCATTGCAGTGTCGGAAACATGGATTAATGAAGACAAAGGCACAGATTTTTTCCTGGATGGATATAATCTTGTAAAAAGTATGTACATTCAATCGTTGATCAGTACAGATCAATACAGGAGGGTTGATAAAGGTCAGAGGCACGAATCAACAGACACTGTGCAGACACTGTGTTGAGGCGGCATGTGAGCATAACAAATACCATTCTGTACCCAAACAATAAGTTGAACCTGAGAAAATTGTATGGTCCAAGGCCAATGCCAGTTGTACATAGCAGGATGTTGTTATAATGTGTATCAACAATGTGAGATAACTTAGGTACGAACACTGTGACACTACTGTGAGTTATCACAAGTTCTTTGAGCTGTGAAGAACTCAACTAGCCCTGTAAATCGGCACACAACAGTAGACACACATGTAATCGGTATGTACTGTCTAGAGCTTGAATTCAGCTCTGTATGCTACTGCTGTAATATGTTTTGTCAAAGGTCATAACAAAAGAAGTTGAAAAAAAAAAGAAAAAAGAAAAGAAAATGTAAAATGCAAATGACAAGAAAAGATCAGGATGAAGACTTTATCCTGTGGGTAATGGGGGCGGGACTTGATAAGCTTTGGCTTCTCCCGCTTTTCCCTTTCGGCCATGTGTATTGTATTATTTGAACAATGATGAAATGTGATGTTTATGAATTGACATGCCCGAAATAAAACAACATAAATAAATAAATAAATAAATCCTGTACAGACTCAACTGTTCAGCACTGACAATGTTTCTGTGACAGGAGGAGACTCTGCACACTAAACACCACACAGACACACTGAGGAACCAGGACTGGACCTGTACCAGAGTCCAAATCCAGGATAAAGAGGTTCAGTGAATGTGGTGTTGAAGGTGTGGAGGTGGATCAGTGAGTCAGAGGAGACTCTGTAGAAGGACAGAGTGCCAGCAGGACAGTCCACATACACTGCTACTCTACCAGAGGAGGAGGAGGAGGAGGAGGAGATGTCTGTTTGTCTCTTGTTGTGCCTGACAGAGTAACGACCATCAAAGCACCTCAGACTCCAGGACTGATCATTCAGTCCAAACACACAGTCTTCACTGTCTCCTCTCCATCTGATTCTTCTGTAACTCACTGATATAGAAACACTTCCTCTCCACTCGACCTCCCAGTAACAGCGACCAGTCAGACCAGTTCTACACAGCAGCTGATGACACCACCTGGACACAAACCTCTCTGGATGATGAGGATATGACTGATCCTCCTCCACATGTGTCATCTTCCTGTTGTTGTCAGACAGTTTGATGTTTCTGCTGACTGTGTTTGTGTCGACTGTGAGCTCACAGGAATCTGATGGAGAGAAAAAGACACAACACAGCTGCAGTTATTAATGTGTCATCAGTGTGATGATGACATCACAGATGTGAATGAGTGATGTCACAGTGTTTTGATGAATGAAAGTAAAAAGACACTCACACTTCCTCAGACCTGGTGTCAACCATCGGACTCCAGCAGGCTCCACCCTGAAAGGAGGAGGGGGGTCAGAGCAGCACATCCTCTTTCAGCATGCAAACATGGACATGACATGACTCTCATACACAGAAACACAATCTGTCCATCAGGCTGCTTCTCCCTGCTCCCTGAACCTCTTCACCTCTGCCACTCTCCTCACACACTGAGAGTGGCACAGGATGTTGGTGTGTGTGAA
This sequence comes from Sparus aurata, assembly GCF_900880675.1. Taxonomy (NCBI): domain Eukaryota; kingdom Metazoa; phylum Chordata; class Actinopteri; order Spariformes; family Sparidae; genus Sparus; species Sparus aurata. The sequence continues at coordinate 1,074 of NW_022045114.1, read as the reverse complement.
AGAGGACGACAACATCTGAGAACACACACAAACCTCCTGTTGGATTTATCACTTCATCTTTATTTTATTGGATGTTGTTGCTGTTTCCTGTGGGCGACCTTACGCTTGCTGTTTGAGCCAATGTCAACTTGTGCTTATGTTTCTATATTATAGGACTTTTGGATTTGGACGTCAGAACTTTTGAGGTCCGATTCCTGTTTGAAGCGTGCTTTGTTTTACTGAGCAAAGAAACAAATACAATTTATACGTAATAAATCAATCAGAAAACATTGGACGTTGGTTCCCGACCTCTGCCACAAAACCAAGTGACAGAGACTCCCAGACTGTTTCCCTCCAGAACCTCACAAGTGTCACTGAACCTGTTTGCGATAGAAACAGTTTCACGGTTTCATGTGTTGACATGTTCATGTTACTATAGTTTGGTGCTGGATTGATATCTGATGTATATTACAGCAGTAATAGTTACTGTGAGGAGAACTTCATGTTATGTTTGATGCCATTAAAAGCAGAAACAATGACAGAAAATGTCTCTCAGTCTGAAATCTGCTGTGGTGAACATGATGTGTCCAGATGTGACCAGAGGAACATCTGACTATGAAGCCAGGAATCTGTCTTTCTTTCTGTCTGTCTGCGGTTCACATGTCTCCGCACATGTTAGCTAACGTTAGCTAGCTAGCTAAAAGTTCAAATGAAGTGGTGCTCGTGTGACTAACGGCTGTTAGCTAACATTAGCGGCCGTAAGCGCGCTAGCTAACGGTCGCTAATGTTAGCTATGTTATTCACGTTTAGCCAGCTAGCTATTGATAGCGACGCTAACGGCCGCTAACGGTAGCTGGCTAGCTAACATGAGTCCTTCTTCATTTGAACTTGTAGCTAGCTAGCTAACGTTAGCGTTAGCTAATGATGCAGGACTCAAGTGACGAATGGCCGTTAGCTAGCTAGCTACTTCAGAACTCCTCACACATTTTGTTACACCTTGAGACACCAAAAATGAGCGGAGGTGTGTTTTCTTCATTTATGTTTGCATATATGTGTTTACAACTTTTGGAGTCCTGTTGTGGTAAAGTCGGTGGG